>NC_143587.1:102892948-103184098 GCF_048544385.1 Mastigoproctus giganteus | reverse complement strand
AACATAATATTACAGCACGGAGCCCACATATGATGCATTAGCTAGACGCCCATAGCACTGACCGTTTGGTCGTCCCGGAGTATAAACAGAAAATTTATTTATTTATTTTTTATCATCATCACTCTTCTCCAGGAGGAGGAGAAGAATAATGGTGTGGGAGGAGCAGGAGGAGGAGGAGACGAACCCACAATTCTGCATCGATCAGCTGTCGGTGTAAAGTACAGTACATACTGTCCTGACGTAGTCGAGTGGTCAGGAGCGAGAGTGCAGTAGCGCACGCTACTGGAGTGGGCTATGGTTCAAGCTTGCGTAACTACTATATATGATTAACGATTATATTCATGATTTTTTGTAAACTCCACTGACCTAGTGGTCGCGACGGAGTATAAATAAGAACTTCCATTTTATTCGTATTCCCCAGCGCGCGCCGGCTCGAGGTAAAATGCTCTCTGGGGAAATTTGCTTTCAACACTCATATCAACACTTTCAGTAACTAGAGTTACCTCATACCTCGTACCATTTATTTTTATTTTTATTTTCTTTTGTTTCTTCGGGCACTGTTTCCCTTTCATTGTCATTAATATATGCAACTTTCTTAAGATCGATCTCCATAAGCTGTGTTCTGTCCGAAATGCCAAACTCAAGTAACAGTCCAGCATATCATAGTTGACTGCCCTCTCTATAATGGAGTGCGGAAAACCACCTTCTTATCATGCCATGCAGCCCAAATCATACCTACTTTGCAACAAATTTTAGATGACAGGTCTGACATTGATGCAGTTTTCACTTTTCTAAAAAAGATAAAATGCTACGACAGATTATAGTATTTAAATCCCACGAAATACACATATCACTTTTAATGACACCTGGTAACTCTTACCATTATTTGGCGCATAATGGCCTTTAGCTGCCGTTGCGCCCTACCAACAACAACATAAGCTGTGTTGTTGTTGAACAGTAGCAATAGGACACAATTGTTGTTGAATACTTTAGTTATATTATTATTAACTATATGGTGCAAGGAGGCCTGAGGCTTATGCTGCACCAGCTAAAAAAAAAATTTCTGAATTATCCTGAGAGAGAGAGAGAGAGAGAGAGAGAGAGAGAGAGAGAGAGAGAGAGAGAGAGAGAGAGAGAGAGAGAGAAGTAGAAGGGGAATCACCAAGAAATAGAAGAAGAATGATGATATCCAGCTCAGGACCCTGGGTGTGCCAAGCCCATGCTCACCAGATATGAGCCCTTGGGGTTATATAGTTCTAACACAATTGAAGGCCGGCCTCAGATAAAGGTATTACATTTCATGTCTTCTCTTGATGGTGCGGCTTCATGCATAGATGGCTGTGCCTGACCAGTCAATTACAAATTACTTTTTTAAATCATTTGAGCCTGACAAGGGTATTACAATTACAACAACTGGTAATTACAAGAGAGAGAAGCTCCAGGAAATGTTTTCATGTACCCAACTTTATATATAGGGGTTCCCTACTTCATATATGAGGAATTAGAGACCAACGCGATCAACAAAATTGCAACAAATCACGCTGTGGTGATTTCTTTGGATGATTTTTCTAGTGGAAAAGCTATACTCAGGGAAAGTAGATACAATAGACTTTGATGCAGTAGAGATAGAAATCGGTTCCAAGAATTGTGTGATTTAAATCTTTTTTTTTACTTTATTATAAAGTACAATAATGAAAGTAAAGTATAGGCTTCTGGTTTTTCGACCTTGTACAAACCTAATGCACGATAAGTCATATGAACCAGCGCGCCCAATGACCAAAACAGTCGATGCGCTAAAAATTCTTTTTACCAGCATTTTTTCATAAATTTAAGAAAGGAAGTTTAAAATTTCTGCGATTATATTCTAAAGGTCATGACTGATTTAGAAAAGAATTATGTATGAAATTATATTGAATGGAAAGGTATAATCGAAAACGATATATATATATATATATATATAGAGAGAGAGAGAGAGAGAGAGAGAGAGAGAGAGAGAGAGAGATGCATAAGTCAATGCAGAACTTAAGCTTTAGTTATGAGAACATTAGTTCGTCGATTCCGTTCACTGGCATTCCTTTTTCTTTAATTTCATTATTATCGACTAATCGATTATGGCAATCATTCAATTATTGAAATAATCCATTATGAATCATTCGTTTATGCCCACCAGAAAATTTCCTGATATCCTGTGATTCAATTCCCCTCTGGAACATACGTACTGCAATTTGTGAATTGTCAAGATCTTATTATTATTATTTTTTAATGTGAGCTACTATTAGTCATTTTTTGCAATGTTTATTGTTTATGTTTGTATTAATACAACTCTGTTAACTGTTTTTCCTATATACTGTTTGTTTGAAAACATAATGTGTTGTTTGGAAACATCATGTTGTTGCTCTAAGGTGAGACCATTGTCTCCAACTGAATGGAATACATAATACAGTAAACTCCGTAAAATCTGGCACTCTAAAATCTGAAACTGTTTAAAAACCGGCATATTTTACAAAAAAATCAACATTTTATATTCTGGTAATATTAAGACAGTAATCCAGCATTCGTCTGAACGATCGCATTTGTCTTTAATAAAAAAAAAAATAAAAAATAAATAAAAAAGAAAGAATGATATTTATTTCTTTATAAGACGCTTGCAGCACTAACTTGTCCCTTAATCTGTTTTTGCAACTAGAAGGATTTAAATTTCACTGTTAATGCAATGGTCTTAATTCTGACATAGAATACATATTTGCCTTTGTAACGAGTTTCCCTTGTATTGTACTACTTACAAACAGAGGGCCTCTATAAAAGGTTAACTGGCCATTTGTTTAAAAGATGAGACTGCTATGACAACCTGTTTCTGGACTAACTGGTCCCTCATCAGATAACAGGCTGTCTCTAGTGGCAACACTCAGACAAAACAGGTGTAAAGAATCGTTCCATGGACTTGGATGTGGCAGGGAGAGACAGCATTTTCTTGCTTACATCTAGTCTTAACACAGCCCAACCCCCTCACTATCGATAAGCTTGTATACGAATATAGCTAAGCTATCGCTTAAAAGTAGTGCTCGTTACAAAGGCAAGTTTTCTCTGTTGCGAAAATTAAGGCTATTAATCCAGCATTTTCCACGAAGCTTAAATCCTGTTTCCCACAAAAACAAATGAAGAAAGAACAAAATAGTCATAAATTTTCACAGATATAAGTAAGTTCAGTTGTGTGCTTGATCTATCGAAAACTGCTCAACCACTAAGTGTACTTCTCTCAAATGCCGAAAATTTAAAAATGCGGCATCTCTCAATCCCCGAGGATGATGGATTTTAAACAGTTTACTGAAAATGCTGCCTCGCAGAGTTTCGGATTTTTCGCTGCATGTGCAAACAACTGGACCATAGGCGCATTGGCACAAAGGTCTTTGCAGTAATCGGTACTGTCCACATCTCAATGTTCGTTCGTGTTCATTTATGTACAAATGTATACACGCCTCAATACTGATCCTGTAAGTTAAATTCAAAAATAGCAAAAGCTTAAATTTCCAGTACTCACCTTTGATCGATCTGCAATTGTTATGGTTTGAATAATAAGAGATTGGCTAACTTTAAGGTGATTGGTTTATTAAAAAATTAAGGGGATGAATAAGTGGTAATTACGATGGAAACGGAATTAAAATATGCGTAAGGAAGTAGAAGTGCACTTACTCCGTCCTTGGTTGTCGTGAAGTTGATTAAAGTTGAAATTCTAAATAGTGAATATTGAATTCTTTGGAATAGTGAATTTCTATTCCATAGAATAGAAATTCTAAATAGTGAATAAGCCGTTGGCTTATTCACTATTTAGAATTTCAACATTAATCAACTTCACGACAACCAAGGACAGAGTTAGTGCACTTCTACTTCCTTGCGCATATTTTAATCCCGTTTCCATCGTAATTACCACTTATTCATCCCCTTAATTTTTTAATAAACCAATCACCTTAAAGTTAGCCAATCTCTTATTATTCAAACCATAACAATTGCAGATCGATCAAAGGTGAGGACTGGAAATTTAAGCTTTTGCTATTTTTGAATTTAGTTCAATAAAACAGTACTTTAAGACATATTATAACTTCTAAATGATCCTGTAAGCTAAACACGGTTGTTTTTCTTACGTCACATGAACCAGTTATAGGTGTGTCATCACATACGCATATCCCATTTCAGTTATTTGCCATTAGAAAAATAATTACGAAACTAGTAAATAATCCAGCCATGTAAAGTTCATGGTATGGGGGTACGCTGGATGCGATGCATCCGGGTCCTGACAGAGAATGGCACCCCCAAAAAGTTTCTTAAATGGTTATAATATAGCTATAACAAAAGAAGGGGCTCCACAAAACCAACTACCACCGGGCCCTCGGATACTCTTACATGATCTTGATCATGGCCTGTTGACCTAAATTGTAGCTGCGATCCACCTTCTCTTTGCCTCATTTTCTCTAAGATTCATAGGGCAGTCTTTTAAACCATGCTTGTTGCGTCTGTACAGGTTCGCTTCATTCAATGGGCCAAGTGGACAGCTGCTCAGGGTTCCCTAATTTTAGGAAGCTCCATATCTGGGCAGTAGACATCAAGAAGTTCTTATTATATTATTTCTCCCTGATGGGAGTTCCATCCTGTGACGGGTACGGCTACCAAGTGCATAGGGCGGTTCTATTATTATTATTATTATTATTATTATTATTATTATTTATTTTATTATTTTTTTTTTGCTTTGTATTGGTATCCAGAAGTATGACATTTTCATACTTCTGGGTCAAAGTATAAAATGTTAAGTATTATGTTTCGAAAAATAATTTTAAACCGAGATAATTTTTTACAGTACGGGCTTTTAATCTTTTCCATCCTTTTAATCTTATAAAAAGGGTAAGTGGAGATTCCAAGATCATACTTGCCCTGGGCCTACTATTGCTTGGGCCTACTAGTAGTTTAGAAGAAGAAGAAGAAAATCTTTATTGTACAATAAAGATACAGATACAATAATGTGCCCGCCACAGCCAGGAGGCCAGGGGCTTGACAATGATATGGGGTAATATAAAAATATGTACAGTATAAAAATTTGTACAGTATAAAAGATAACATAACAATTAAAAACGTAGCATTAGCCATTCAATAGATATGAGTATGTACATAGTTGTGAGGCAGACAGTACACCAAGGTATGTACACGTTCATATGTACAAAGCACATATTTAAGCATATTCACACAAGTCAGAATATTTCACAGTGCCAAATTGATGTTCGGTATTGCATTTTCTTGTGAGACAGTTCGTCGATTTGCCTGCGACGTGCCGTTCTGCGCCTCATAGTAGATAGCAGGTGGAGGTATCGGTATGAGTGGACATCAGGGGCCAAACAAAAGGGGAACAAGTTCGGCCAACGAGCGCCTGTAATTGCGATCAGAAGCGAATTTCTGCAGGTCAACTCCGATCATTAGCAGGGCTTGTATTGTAGGAAGTACTTGTCCAGGTAGGAATCTGTCACTGATCTTCAGCCTGTTCAGTTGTAGCTAAAGAAGAGGGTTGGCTCGTAAGGAAGGAAGTGGAACATGCCACTGGCATATATCCCAGAAGTCAGGGGAGTTGATTTTGCCAGCCAGCATTTTGACTGTGGTCACAGTTCTCCTCATGCGGATTATTTGAGGCAGCCACGGGATTTGGAGTTGGTCCGCCATGCTGGTGGTCCTCTGCTGAGGGGGAAGTCGATATTTGTGGGTTGCCCACTTCAATATCCAGTATTCACTGGCGAAGATGGGCTTCATGAGAGAAGGTGCTGCGGATGCCCATATTTCAGAGGCATACAGAAAGGTAGGATACAGAACGGTTTCCAGATATCTGATTGTGGTTCTTGCGTCTGTGTTATGAAGAAGATGTTGACGGGCAATCCAGCGCATTCGGCTGATCTTGCGTAGAACACATTCGATGTGACAGTTGAACCTAAGGTTTGGGTCGAAGGTTACACCGAGATCTTTGTGTTTAGTTACACTTGGAATAGCTGCACCCTGCAGTGAGAGTTGTATGGATGTGGGACACTTTTTCAGAGAAAAAAACCATAATAACGGATTTTTGGGGGTTCAGTTTAAGACCGAAATGGTTGAGATGGCTAGAGAAAGCTGTGATCTTATTACAGATTTCCGATGTGATCACTCCCCTGTCAGCTGATGGCGGTATTTCCGTTAGGAACTTTATATCGTCGGCGTAGGGAATAACATCATCTCTGTTACACACAAACGGAACAAGGAGGGCGGTAAAAGTAACCCCGATAAAACGCCACCTTGCGGCACACCAGCATTGATGGATCGGGTATAGCAGAGGTTGCGATGAGTGAGGTACACTGTTCTATTCCAGAGGAGCGAGTGCAGAAAAGCGAAAACGTCACCTTTGATCAGAAAGAAATTAGTTAGGAGATTCAGAAGGGCTGAGATGTTGAGGCTGTCAAAAGCAGCTTCGATATCGGCATAAACAAACGTCATTTCTGATCTGGCTTCAAATGCATTTAAAATTTCCGTTTGGACTGCCAGAAGGTTGGAGACAGTTGATCTATTAGGGAGAACATAATGGAGTTGTTTTGATGATTGTGGAAGAAGATGGCGTGTTATATGCGGAAGAAGGACTTTTTCCAGTAGCTTTAGAAGCGTGGATGCAGTGGATATCGGTCTATAGTGCTTCGGCTGGCTTGGTAGTTGAACTTTAGGTAGTGGGGCGAGAGCGTATTTGCTCCAGGATGCAGGAAACACTCTCTGAGAGAGAATGGAGTTGATCTTTCAAAGACCATGTTTAAATCGAAGCTTGGAAGCAGTCTCATCCAAACTCCAGCTCAAGGGTAGCAAACTGAACACAGACCTTTTTCGTGTTTGGAAGGACGAGCGATATAATGAATACCAAGACTTAATGAATGCCGCAACCTGGATGTGGCAGGGAGCAGCATTTTCTTGATTACATCCAGTCTTAACACAACTCCTCCCCCATTCACTATCGATAAGATGTTATTACACGTTTTAACTCCTTAACTTGAAAAATTTAAATGTGTTTATTTTTGGATTATTTTATTGTTATTCGACTTTATTACAATGAAAACAATTAATAGCAGTTTTAATTTTTTAATTATATTCTACTTTCAAAGGTTTTAAAATATTTGTGTAAACCAGTGGCGAAACGCGCGGGTGCATAAGTACACGTGCTTTGAGTGACCGGGGTTCAAGCCCGTAACTGCTGAATACGGTGCTGTTTCTTGTAATCTGTCTATCTTGTGAACTCCTCTGACCGTTTGGTCGTCCCGCAGTATAAACAGAAAATTTATTTATTTATTTATACAATGCTGTCAGGTCTGCGACCGCTGGAGGACGAAGAGTTGTGAGCCCGATGGTTGTTCTAAATCACTGGGGTAACCGTTCAGAATTCTCGCGGAGGGCTAGAATTTTTAGTTTTGCCTCTAGTGTTAACTATTATAATTTGGGCCACTGGCGATGTATGTTAATACATTTAATTTTTTTATTACCATATATGTTAATAAATAAAAAACTTTTTGACATGAGAGAGAGTTTCATGTAAAGAATCTCAAATAACGACTGCTTTCACACAGTCTTCTCTTCTTCGATTGCGAGCTACTGTTTGTTACTACAGTACTGTATTATTCTTTTATTATTAATCTTTTCCTGTTACAGAGATTTTCATGTTACAGAGATTTTATCACGGAATAATTAAAATAACTGTTTCAAACTTTGCGAATTATCTTAATTTCGATGGGTTTTGCAGTTTTGTTTATTTATAAATGATGGTTTATAAGGAGTGTGCTGCAAAACATCGATTCCGCTCATTGGAGCTGTGTATACGTAACACACATCTCCACTCGTTGGAGATGTGTGTTATGTTATTCACTGGTCCCGTCTTCATTGATCCTGTAAGCTAAACACGGTTGTTTTTCTTACGTCACATGAACCAGTTATAGGTGTGTCATCACATACTCATATCCCATTTCAGTTATTTGCCATTAGAAAAATAATTACGAAAATTTACTATGTTTGTTTATATAAATTCTACGACCGATCTGCCCTGGTCATATTTAAGCTGATATGTTGCACGACGCAGTGTCACATAACACATGATTACCAGTTTTCATCACAATTATAAACCTCTTGACACTACTAACCCTGTGAACTGTACCGCAACTGCTAGGTGGTTGCATTACTGGTTTTGGTCAAAACCCCAAGGCGTGTATTACAGAAAAATTATTTAAACGTAAAATAGTGAACTGGACAAGCAGATATAAGCTGATAAAATCGATAAGATTTATTATAATACTTTTATTATTTTGTTAGTAAACTGGAGTTGATATAAAATCGCGCAGTTATCTTGCGGTAGAGAAATTTCAATGTTGTTTTGAAAATTTTATCATCTTTTTTGGTAAGATGAAATATTTTCTGCCTTACTTGACTTACTTAAAAAAATAATAAAAACAAAAAACCTTAATTTTTCGGTACATTGCAATTCTATTTTTTTTTTTTTTTTTTTTTTTCCCTAGCAAAGTAATGGAATAGCACTCTCGTTTGTGATTGGCTTACCTAGTCCCGCCTTCACACTTCCGCCGGAGGTAAAGCAAATGTGTATTCTGTGCGCTTGTTTAGACTGTGTAGTTTCTTCAAGTCAGCGAGGCAGTGTTCTCGGTGTTGTGATTCGTTTATTGTATGTCAGTGAAAGTGAGAATTTGTTATAATTTTCTAAGTAGTCCGTATTCTATAGTGCATTTACTAGTTACATCTGAAAAGAGGGTAAGCTTTATTTTGTTGTTTTAATTAAATTATTATTGTTTTGTAGCGCAGCATTAATTTACGAAATAGAAGCAACGATGCGTTACTTTATGAGGCGCGTTATTTTATAAGACCAAAATAAATTAAAAAATAAAAAAGCAAAATAAACACGATAAAAGAGTTTTAAAAGATGCGTAATATGGTTATATGACTATATTTACTTTAACTAAATTTATAAATAATAAACAATATATTTATTTGAACATGTACTGTACTACACCATACCCGAATTTAAATATGGAAGCACAGGGCAAGGCTTATTTACCATTCACCTGGCTTTGCGCGCACTAAACATATTTCTCATAATTTATAAAGATATATTAAAACATTTTCGAGAAAAAATTAAATAATGTCATTGAGAAAAAAAGAGCGCTTTATTTTCTTTATTAATCCGAAGATGTTTTAACAACGTCGCACTATTATGATCAATTATTTTTCTGGCAGTGGACGTATTAATCATTAGAACCCATTTATATGCCTGATATTATAAAAAACATAAACAAAAAATTGTTTGTGATGATTTTTATAATATATAAAATAAACAATACACACACACACAAAATTAAACGTTCTTGAAAAAAAAGCACAACATTTTTAATATAAAAAACATGTTTTTACCAGTCTTCACTGATATTAAATGATCTTTAACTAAGATTATTTTTAACGAAATGTAAAGTGACTTTAATTAAAGCAGATCGCATGATACCTTTCAGTGTGCGTGTATAAATTTTTAATTATATATATATATATATATATATATATATATATATACTGAACAGTGTGCCTTATATACAGGATTGATGTTTGGAGAAAACTGGCAGATATATTTGACGTTCTGTAGAATGGAGGATATCTGTTCCCACTACTGTATTCAAGAGGGAAAAAAAAAAAAAAAAAATCGTGAATATTTGGATACAGGTCCGAAAGCCTTATTTTAGGATGTAGATCTTGTTGGAGCAGGTGCATAGGCGACAACACGATTAGCCAAGGACACTAAAGGATACGCTTATCCAGGGTTTTCTAGGATTTTATTATTATTATTTATTCAGGTAAAGGAAAAGTTACAGCCACCTTTAAACATCAAATATTGCTAGGAGAGTAAACACAACTATAACAGATTAAAACAATATATACATTGAGTAATATAAAAGATACGGAGATCCAGTCAAATTAATTACAGCAGGTTAAGACAGAATATCTTCAAGATAAATGCTCCAATATGATTCAATTATATGCCTGATATTATGGACAAGGCCTACAGATCAAAACTTTTGATCTGTTGGCCTTGTCCATGCAAATCGCCTCGGGATTAATATTTAGGTCGTTCAGGAGTCCAGTCGTGTTTTCTGGGAACTGAGCAAGCTGATTTGGTTGAGAGCTGTTTGTTTGTTTGTTTGGTTTTTAGGAGCATTAGCAACTAAGGCCATATTGCTCCAGGATATGCGGTGGTCATTCCCTGACCTTTCCGCATCCTCCGTATTTGGTGGTGACGGGCTCGAACCCCGGTCTAATCAAGAAGCGTGTGCTACGCACTGCTGTTCCTTCCCACCTGGCTACGGAGAAACCTGTTGAGAGCAGGTCGGATCATAAATGTTTGGTGGTTAAGTTATTCTTCTGTTATCCCTGGGCAGGATGATGAAGCTATCGACGTTGGGAGAATCTAGTCTACCCAAAATAAGTTTGGAGAGAGTAATTATATTGAGAGTGGTAATGATTTGTTTCCAAGGGGTCCATTTGTTTCCATGCAGTGAATGTTGCATAGCCCTAGAGATGTTAAGGCGCCCCAGAACCCTTCTTGGAGGGATGCTGAATGTATTAGAGCATTTATCTTGAAGATATTCTGTCTTAACCTGCTGTAATTAATTTGACTGGATGTCCTGAAGTCCTATTGAGGAATCGTGGAAGCCAATACTCAAGCCCTAAAAACTGCTGTAGGTAGGTTGGAAAGGTGGAGAACCAGATTTCCGATGCTTAGAGAGCCACTGGTACAACAGAAGTTTGGACATGGACAATTCTAGTTGTTTTGTTATAGCCGTAACCAACCAGTTCCTGTCGGACAGACCAAAGGGCTGCGTAGAATTTGTTTCTTGATTCCTTGAAGTGCTCCAGAAAAGACAGGTTCGAATCCCAGACCAAACAGAGGCGCCTGTGGGAGTTGACAAGTTCTATCTGATGTCCATTTATAGAGACGTGCATTGGGTTTATTCTTTTCCTCTTTGTAAACGTCATCCGGGCAGATTTTTCGGTATTTAACTCGAGTCCAATGTATCGAAGAAAGGTGTTTATCTCAGAGATTTGTTTCGTTGCAGCTCTTTGGACTGAGAGTACTTGTTTTGGCTGATCCGAATGAATGAAGAGCTTCAGATCGTCAGCGTACAATATCATGTTTTGGAAATTTGCCAACAGAGGTTCCAAAGCAGCTACAAACAGTGCTGCCGACGATGCCACCCTGTGGAACTCCTCTGAAGACAGTAAAAGATTGAGAGACCATTGTGCTCTACAAGGAGCCGTCTTTCCTGCAAAATTTTATTGAGTACAGTGAGGAGGTTATTGGGGATTCTGAAGGAAAAGGGGGGGGGGGGTTTGTTTGTTGTTTGGTTTTTAGGAGCATTAGCAACTAAGGCCATATTGCTCCGGGATATGCGGTGGTCATTCCCTGACCTTTCCGCATCATCCGTATTTGGTGGTGACGGGCTCGAACCCCGGTCTAATCAAGAAGCGTGTGCTACGCACTGCTGCTCCTTCCCACCTGGCTACGGAGGCGCCTAAGGGGGGGGGACTAAAGCAATTAAAGGGAGGGGTAAAGCAGTGTTCTGGGCGTCTTTAAGCTTTAATCATCACGTATCAGTAAAAAGCCTTTATTTTCGTCGTAAGGGGGGGGGAGGCTTAGTCCCTATCTGAAACTGCCACTGCTCTTCCAAAAAATACTCCAGTTCTGCATATTGCGTCGTCTGTAAACTAGGCACCTGCAAGGAGACCTGATTGAAGTGTTTAAACACCTCAATCAAATCACCTCGCAGGTGCCTATCCTCCAGACGCTGCAATTGGCAGAACTGAAGCCTTTCTTGATAAGAACATCCCTTTGTTCCCCTCACCAATCGCGTTGCCCTTTACACATTTCAGCCACTGACTGATTTCTATTGGATGATGGGCGTCCAGAATTGCATTCACCTCACTTAAAATGTCGGTACCACCTCAAAACTTGGACATGATTCATTGTTATATCTCCGAATGCTAGTTGCTTCGCTTGATAAATTTTGATCGTTATCTTTCCGATTTTCGTTCAAAAATTAATCAACAAAATTTATTCTGTGCTTTGTACATGGATAGCAAAGGAATTCTTACATGTTCGGTGGGGTGGGGGGTTAATTTTAACTGAAGATTTGGGATTGAAGCCCGTCGAAGTCAAGTTGTTTCTGACAGGAATGGTTAAGAGAGAGAGAGAGAAAGAGAGGCGGTTTTCAGCTGAAAAATGACTCCAAATTGCACGAACCACTGAAGTAGTGGAATGAGTGGTATAAATATGCCTGTGTATGCAGTGTCGTGTCAGGCACTGGGAAGCAGCCTTCCTGGCGATAGTAGAAGGAAAATGGCCAGAAACAAATACAACACACTGCACAGTCATAACTTTACACTCATTTCTGGCTATTTTACAGAGTTTTGTAAGTCATAGAGTAAAAAGGAGGAGTTGAACTAATGTTTAAGGTCCTCCCTAGATAAGACACAAATGTCATATCAGGCAACATTTATCGAAGCGATTTCCCCCTTCCTTGTTGATGATTTATATTCGCAGCCCTCGTATATAATGCTCAAATCAATAAACGCGATTTCGACTGTGGGACTCTATAAATATCGAAAATGATTTTAACCGCTAGGCCTCGTTGGGCAGTCTTCCTCACCTCTTCCCCATCGCCTGAACTCACTAAGGATTTTTTGTATTACAATTTTACGCCACTGTGCTCAATATTAGTAGGAGGTTTTAGTGTAATTTTAATGCTCATTTATTAAGTAGCTCATTTAATCATATATGTATATTTTGTATTTAAGTAATGTTAAGCATAGGGTGGTGTAACGAAATTATAAACAAAAATTTTGTTTCATAGTTTGAAATATATTCATGTTTGGAATATTCGAACAGTAGTGCAGATAATTTTTTCCCCTATTTCTTTTATAGGGTTTTGGGGAGGGAGTAGTACACGACTTCCTCCCTTTGTGTGTGTGTGTGTGTGTTTTCGCAGAAGTGAACGCTTACTGCTTAGTTTGCTGCATTATTAAAGCGCACATCCCGAAGTCCACAGTTGCTGAAGCAATACAGTTGTGTCCGTAGAATGCAAGACGCTCTGACAGATGTTGCACTTAGAACCCTGAATAACCTAATTTTGCTACTTGTGCTCTTCAGGAGTGACTTATAGACATTCGTCAACTGGTTGTTATGTTGAAAACATTCGATTCAAATGCTAGTTTACGAAGTATTACATTGTATCCAAAGAAAGACTTCTGGATGCTACTCGTCGGGGAAAGGCATATTGTCCAAATGAAAACTTCTTTAGGACAATTAAGTTCTGAGTGAATCAGAAAATAATGAAAAATATTACAGTCAACAAATTTAAATAAATGCTTTCATTTAAATAAACTTATTTTATGACTGAAGTTACGCAGGGATTGCATAAATAAAATTTGGTAGTAACACCTAAAAATCATGAAATTCATCGGTGATGCCTGCCATTTTTATATTTTTAGTTTGGTCCTTTCCCTTTCATTTTTAATTTTCTATGGTGAAAAAAATTAAAAAATCTCAGTTGTTTCGTGACCTATAAAAGATGTTAATAAATATCTTTTGTATTTCAAATTTTATTATGTGCTGAAATATGCTAATGAGGTTTTGAAATGACGGAGATTTTAGGCAAAGGCCGAGCGATTCGCAGGGCGAAAAAAAAAAAAAAAAAATCAGGGGCATTGGGTGTTGAAGATATAGACGGAATTCTACTGGCTTTTATTCTCAAAAAATGAATTCTGGAAGTCTCAATCCAAAAAAATACATAAAACATAATGGTAATGTGTTTCGTGTTACTGAGGAAGGCTCCTCTCGGTGCCACGGTGCCTATCAGCGCCGTCCTGCCCACATCGGGTAGAAAAGGCTCAAGTTCTAATCTCGTCAATGACGTGAAGAAATTGTATAGTTTTTTTGGGGTTTTTTTTCACATCGTGGTTGAGTTAGGCAATCTCAAGCGAGGGATTGGTTTTTTCCTCCGGAAATTTGGTTTTTTAGTCCAACAAACAAGAAAATTGACTAGAAACCATGCTCAATATACTGACGCCTGTTTTTTTTTTTTTTTTTAAATTGAAGTAGGATTTTAGATAGAAGGAAAAAAAGGAGAGAGAGAGAGAGAGAGAGAGAGAGAGAGAAAAAAAAAAATGCTTTGACTGGTTTTTCGACTGTGCTGACCTGCAGCGCCTTAAGGCGATCTGAAGTGGGCACCCTTTCCTGGCTCTCTGTTCACCCCATTCCCCTTGGCAGAGGGGACGGGTTCTCGCGCCCTCCCCTGCCTCCTATTTCGCCTGGTGGGGCTCGTCCCCACTGACCACTTCAAGGATGCCTACTCTATTGTCCCTGTACTTCTTTCTGTGCCCCCCAGCCTTTGGTATCCCTTTCCCCCACTCTAACTAGACCGACAGTGTACGCCCCGAACTTAACGTAGCTAAATTACTAACTTTCGTCCAAATTTAACCTCACTCTCATCAAACCATTTCGGCCTAATCTAACCTCGAGCGTTAACCCCCCCCCCCCCCCCCCCAATTTTTTTTTCAGATCCTAGCCACTGAAATCTCAGGAAATTAGGTGGCAGGAACTGCCAGAGTAAATATAACTATACTGGGTGTACCTGGTTTGCCTCCACGGGATAGAGTGTGGACAACGTTCGGTCCCATTAGGGGCCCAGCGGCTAAATGACTAGAGAAACAACGGGACACGACACTACATATTTTTATTTTTTTATTTACTATCAGTTTATTAACACAAGGTTCACCCCCTGTACAGCAAGTAGGCTAGAAGGGTATGTACAAAATCCACACACTTTTAAACCTCTGGCATTGACAGTGTTCTGTTTCACACCCACAATGTATACTACGCGGAGATGGGGGGAACCCCTGGTGCCGTGTGACACTAAACGCACTCTACACTCTATACTGACGCCTCATAACCTTAGTTGCTTTGGTGTTTAATAAATAAACAAACAAGCTCAATCGGGTTGAGATTCGAAAACTGAGCAGGCCAATGACACATGGTCAAGTCGCCTTCATGCTCTTGAAATCATTCCCGAACCACCTGCGCCTTGTAACATGGCCTATTATCCTGTTGGAGGTAGCCATTACCAAATAGATAAAGTGTGGGCATTATGAACGGACACTTCTGATTGACAACAGGGGTTGAACTATCTGTATCAGGGAACCTCACGTGTGTAAGGAAAACACTCCCATACCATCATATTTCCATCTCTTTCCTACATGTTAACACCTGGCATGGTGAATCCATTGATTCATGCTGCTGTCTCCATATCCGTCCTACGGAACAAGTGGAACCGGGATTCGTTGGAACAGGCGACCCTTTTCCATTCCGAAAATGTTCATTGTCTCTGGTCCCGTGCCCAGAGTTCCCGAAGCTGTTTGTCTTTAGCTAACAAGAGGCTATTTGCTGTTATACCCCATCAGTGATGGGGTCCGACGGATTCTGATTTGTGTTCTGAGATATTCTTTTGCACCACTGTTGTTCTGCGCTGTTATTTTACCTATCTTACCCTTGTGCATGGCACAGTTGGTATAATCACCCTCCTCCCCTCACTGGGTGGAAAAGACCTGAGTTCAAATTCTGTCAACGACGCGGGGATTTTTGTGGTTATTTTTCACAATGGCTGAGTCAGTCGGTCTAAGGTGGGGGTAGCATGGTTTTTCTTCCATTTCGCCATATATAGACATTGTATACGGCGCAATATGTCTTCAATTGCTGATATGCCTAAAACAATCAATCAATAGCCTATTAGACTCCACGATTTTTATCACCCACCATCAATTGGGAGTGGGGCTTTTCAGAACTAGGTGGATGCTTTAGTTATAATCCTAGGAGGATAAACCAAAATTCCCACTTGTCTGAAATTATCTGATCATTAAGCGAGGTGGCGGACGATATCTAAATTCACTCAGGGCCGAATATATGACATTACACAGTTTTCTGGAGTCCAGAACTGCACGGATAGCACACAGTGGCACTGTCACCGTCCTTCTCACACTGGGTGGAAAAGACCCGGGTTAAAATCCCATCAGTGACGCGAAGAATTTTTATGGGCTTTTTCATTCCATGCCTGAGTTAGTCAGTCTCAGGCGTAGATAGCAAGTTCACCCCCCCCCCCCCCTGGAAACTCAGGTTTTTCATTCAGCAAAACAGGCAAATCAACCAGAGAGAGAGAGAGAGAGAGAGAGAGAGAGAGAGAACACGCGCAATTCACGAACTAACTAATACACTTGTCTTATGTTAGTGAATTGCGTGGGTTAATATTCCTGGTGACCCTGGTGTGACATGTATTTATTTAGACAAAGTTCTGTTGTATTAATTACATTATTTTTTGAAATCAGGTGCTTGTGTGTGGTTGTTGCTTTAGACGACAGTACATGCTACTTTCAGACTATGAAAAATAGCCTTTGAATTTATTATTTCGAGCATCGTTATTAGAAAATTTTGCCTCAGATTACCCCTGCAGTGTGTGTATATTTTGTCTAGCGTCCGCAAATATATAAAAATGCGACGTGAATTCACGTTGTGTTCTGCACTTCCACTAAATTCTCGGATTTCGTTTACTTCTTTATTTGTTTGATTTGTTCTAAGAGTGACCCGAGCTTTGCAGTTACGTCATCTTTACACACGCATGAGTCGATCGGTATTCGAAACCGTGGCACCCTGCTGTAGGCATTCAGATGTAACAAAGTCCCAGACCTACGACTCTATAAACTTTCCTTCACGGGAGCTTTACAAAGTATGATAATACTTTTCTAGGAAACTTCAGCGTAGGCGAGACTCTTCGCCTTTGGACAAAAGGCCAAAACTGTGGTTTTTGGACTACTGCTGGTCTTCTCAAGTGACTGCACATATTAAAAATAAAATCGTTTTAACTTAGCATACTCGAATGACCTTCAAAAATTAGTCACTTCAAAAATTAGTCAAAGGAAGTAAACGACAACAGCAGTTTTAAAAATCTCTTTCTTCGAAGAATCCAGTTCCCCTCTGAAGTATAATTACATAAAGAGCAAGAAGCTGGGCAGCCTTTTTAAAATATGTATATTTAAACACTTGTACAAAGCAGTCTTTAACTGTATACAAAATATCTTGCTCAGGGCGTATTTTAACTTTTTAATTACGTATTTTAACTTTTTAATGGGAGTAATATCCTCTTCCCCCCCCTCTTGCCCTCATGGTAGCACAGCCGATATAATCACCGACCACCCTCCCCACACCGGGTGGAAAAGGCCTGGATTTGAATCTCGTCAGTGACGCCAGAAATTTTTATGGTCTTTTTTTCGAATTTTTGGCTTGAGCTAGTGGGGGGTCTCAGGCGAGAGTAGGTGATTTTCTCCCGGAAACTCGGGCATTTAGTCCAGAAAACAGGAAATTCGACCAAAGAATAGGCGCAGTTTACAAACACTATAATGACGCATCATATCCTTTCTATTTCTCTTGCTCTCCAAGTGAAGACATTTGATTCCTGTTGATCCCCATTAATTATTAATGAAATATTCATGTGATATAAAATACAGTATCAAATTCGTTCTGTTTTTCTATGCTCCACGAAATTACGAAGTTCATAATTTGCGAAACTCGCTATGTTAAACAGATATTTCACATTTCACTACTTTTAAGGAAATTATATTTTATTAATTATTGATACTTATCATTAATGTGTTAAACTTATGTAATAAAAAAAAACTGCCTCTTTGATAATCCACTGTTATGGTATGCCTAATAATTGGAGTGGAAAGGGTATTAAAAGAGTAGATTGTGATGGGCGGTCTTTGCCATCTGATTAATTTTGGCGCATTATGGCCATAGACGCCCATGCGCTTAAAAAATTCCCAAACAAACAAACAATCTGATTAATTTGTGTGCTCAAAAGGAGGCTTCATGTCTTCCTCTGGAAGTGGATGAATATTTGATGGACATAGAAAAAGAAGTACTAAAATTCAAGACGGATTGAAACAGTTTCAACCATTGTCAGGCGCCTCCGTAGCCAAGTGGGCAGGAGCAGCAGTGCGTAGCACACGCTTCTTGATTAGACCGGGGTTCGAGCCCGTGACCACCAAATACGGAGGATGCGGAAAGGTCAGGGAATGACCACCGCATGTCCCCGGAGCAATATGGCCTTAGTTGCTAATGCTCGCAAAAACCAAATAACAACAAACTCGTCAGTGGTTTCCACTGTTATACCAGTGGAGCGGCCCAACCCATGACAAGTCTAGTGGTGCGAAAATCTATATGAGCATTGATTCGCGACCAAATCTAGTTGATGATCCAGAAGAAATGTTGAAGAAGACCAATTTATGAACTCAAGGAAAATAAATTCTGAATCACAAACTTCTGTGAAAGTAGTAGTAGTAATGGCGGCATGTGATGCAAGAAAGCAAGCGTATGAGCTTATGCAGCATCAGCCAAAAAAAAATTTTTACACAACCATTCCCTCTAAATGTTTGTCCAGTTCCTCCTTAATTTTATTTAACCTATCAATTTCCACAACGACAGATGGAAGTTTGTTCCAGCAATTAACCACCCGCTGGCTAAAGGCAAATTTCCGCACATCTATTCTACATCTGTCTTTCCTCAATTTGAATTTATGCCCCCTTAGGTTCGTAATCTGAACAATGAAACAATCCCATCAGAATTCAGCGTGCTCAACCCATTCAAAGCCTTATACACCTCAATCAGATCACCTTGCAGGTGCCTAGTCTCCAGTCGCTGTAATTTGCAGAACTTAAGCACCTCTTGGTAAAAGGATCCCTTCATTCCCCTCGCCAATCTTGTTGCCCTTCTCTGTACACGCTCAAGCAAATCTACATCCTTCCTAAAATGAGACCTCCAGACCTGTACGCAGTACCCAAGGCGTGGCCTGACCATTGCCTACACAGGGACAATCACCTCCTTTTCTCTGCTAGCAAAATTCCTGTATATCATTGACAAAACCCCATGACCTGCCCTGGCAGCTTGTCTGCATTGCTCAGAAAACTTCATATCTGACTGCACAATTACTCCCAGGTCTTTTCATTTTCTACCACCTTAAGTGCAGTACCGCACAGTTGGTACGTTCCTCTGGGGTTACATCTACCCATATGCAGTACTTTGCATTTGTCAATGTTAAACTTCAGTTGCCACTTCTCAGCCTATCTTCCCAAATTTTCTAGATCCTGTTACAGTAGCACACTGTCATTAACAACCCTGCCAACCTTTGTATCATCCGCAAACTTCGACACTAAGCCTGATATACCTTCATCATATCATTGATAAATATACAAGTAGCTGTAAACAGCCCAAGGAATGTGCGGAAATCTGTTCATGTTCCTCTCTTCTGGCTTGAATAAAGTATTTTGCTTGTTCCTTTTATATGTTATGCCTAACGTCCATTTACTAAGGTCATTGCTCCGTGATATCTTGAAGAGAGTGATGCGTAATTTTCTTTGCACTAATACTTATTAAATCTTACACTTCCATTTTGCTAGTTGATTACTGCAGACTAAATCAGAAGGACCGCATATTCATAAGCGGTTATGCTGCCAAGGTCATGAAGAATCTAAAACAAGAGTACAAGATTCTGCTCCTTTGTTCTGTGAGGAAGTACAGGGTGGCTATAATTAAAGAATCCCTATTCAGAGCGCTCTGTAGCTGTAAGTTATAAGCGGAATGCCACCAAAATTAGTAAGTAAACTATTCAAGTCATGGGGAGAAGGATGCCGTGAACAAAAAAAAAAAAAAAAAAAATTAGTTCCCAAATTTGCAGATAGGGATAATATGGCGCTGTACAAGAGGAAAGACATGACAAAGTACCAACAAATAAATAACTAAGACAAACTTTAATGAAATTACAAATTTTTATTTGTGCTCTTTGCAAAAAAAAAAAAAAAACAGAAAGAAACTGAATTGCACTAAAGTTTTAAATCAAAACTAAAAAATAAGACACCTAAGAGAGCAGAAAATTTGCATAAATTTGAGTTAATTTTCCCAGCAGCAGAGAGCTATAAAGGCACAACGTGAACATCGCAAGCGTATTCTGTAAGTTTACTATTAACATTATTCCTCAATTGCAGCAAAGATTTTGGAAGTAATTTTTTTTTCACGGGATCCTTCTCCCCATGCCTTGAATTCTGCTTGTTATTTAGAGCTACAGAGAGCTCTGAATAGGGATACTTAAATTATGGCCACCTTGTACTTTTTTACTGTATGCGACTACATAGTGCACAAGTTCCCATTGAAAAAAAACTGTTCTTAAAAATTTCATGTGAGCAGCGCGTCGTTTTATGTGCATAAGTTTCCAGTACTTTTTAGTTACACTGATTACAGATAAATAGACTTTTTTCGGTATTAGTTCTCGTAATTGCAGCATGAGAACCTACCAGAAGTATTATGAAAGTAAAAATAATTGATGTACAGTGGCCCTTGGGTTAGGAACTGAAATGCAGAGGGAAATATAAAATATAATAAATTATCTCAAATCATTTATGGTATTTAACCACTGCTCATTGCTATGTTGAATGTGAGAAGATATTCAGCTAGGTGAAAAAAAAAACTTAGTTTAGATTTCTTTCTGATGAAGGTAATACTTTTAACAGCCAAGTCTGGCGATTGTTATAAGCAAAACTTTCACTTAGCTTTTGTGAAGGAGAAGTCTACAACAGTATCTTCAACTGAAATCCAGAGACAGAAAAATCCCAAAACCCTAAGCCCTAAACAACCGTATGGCTGTATCCTAATATAAAATGTGCATGTTTTCAGTGGAATTTAATTTCAGATCATTTTAAATTTCAAATTTAATTTAATTTTTAATTTTAAAGTTTGGATTTTTTTAAAGCCCTGCTTTGCTCTTGCATTTTTCGATAATCTTCAGTGCTTCCTCCTGCTTTCTTTTTCTTTTTTTTTTTTTCGTTATAACAGTAACGAAATCACCTGCTTTTCGAAAGGGAGAGGCTGACTCTTATCTATAAGATAACATAATATACAATATTGTATGATAATATTGTATATTATCTTAAGACAATACAAATAATATACAATATGAATGTATAGTGCATGTGTGGACATCGTTATCTGTCAGTTCTTTGACTGATTCGAATAATCAGCGTTTCAAATAATCATATATTTAAATATTTTTGAAAAGTATATTAAAATTTTACTATACTCTTATTATAATAATATAATAAAAGTACAGTGAAATTTTTTGTGGCGTTTTTCATCACCCGTACTTATTACTTTCACTTTTTCACTTATTACTTTTCACGCTACTTGCTGAGACAAATGTACATTCTGTTTAATCTATTATATCTAAGAAACATTCACAGTTGCAGGCAAAACTACCGTTATAGCAATCAACTGCTGAACTGTAAACTGTACTGAAAGGCGAAGCTAATGAGCATTTAACGTGATGTCATGCTTAAGTGACAAAATTATGTCTTGCATGTCAAAGCAAAGCTTCATCTCCGTGACAGACAAATGTGAAATGGGCAACAAAGTCTAGTAAACAGAACCTTGGATGTGTAACTTCGCGTGACCTAGAAGTTTGACATGTGTCTTGAACGTGCCACTCCATTATGCTGTTCCGTAGCACAGAAATTAAGAATGAAAGAGAGAGAGAGAGAAAATTATGTTGAAACAAATTTTGACCCTGACGCATGTAGGGTGGCCTAGTGTACGTAGTCCATGTACGAAAAAACACTTTCTTAATTGCATGACCCTTTAATGACTTCTAATGTACACTTATTTATATAGTACTCTCATCTTATTCTCGGGTTCAATTTGCGTGTCCAGTCATGGGATTTTTTCTGTTTTTTTTTTTTTTTTTTTTTAATATGAAAACAGAGAATGGTAGAAATATATGGTACGCATTTGACATTACTGTGAAGTTGTAAAATGACTTCCAAGTTTTACATAATTTTAAACCGGATTTTGAATGTAAATGATGAGGATGTAACGACTAGTATTAATTATCTTTGTTTTATATTCATTACAACACGGTTTGCCGTCGTTACTTTTTATATATTATCTTACTGCTTTAATGAAGGTTTCAAAACATCTTCATTAAAGATGGAACCGCTAGCAACTACTGTAGCTCATTAGGGAAAGGAGAAAATTCTCCAGGGAAGAAGGCATCGTGTGCACAAGACCTGAAATTTCTCTTTCATCTCCTGGCCAGGTGGTAAAACAAGTACAGTATATGTTAACTGCCGGAATTCTCAGCAGTTGGTTGGTTATTATGAGAATTAAGCATGTCTGCTGAATGTTAAATATGATACTGGAGTGACGAAGTCGAAACGCATCAAAAAGTTTATTTTAAAACCTTAGCAGTGACGATTCTATAAAAATTCTTGCTCTTCTGATGCATTCTTTCATTCCAAATTAAAGTATTTTACAAATAAAAATCGTGGCTTTATTTCATATTTATTGAGAATTAAATTCCAAGTCATCCATTAAGTGAATGGAAAATTCGAAAATTTATTGTATTAATTTACAGTAGGCATACTTGAAAGATATACAGAACTGTTAATTCCTGAAATTTGCAGTTTCATGAAATACAATATAGCAGATACCGAAAGCCGACTATGCACACTCGTGGTTCTGGGCTGCCATTTTTCCTGGAAATGCATAGTTTTGGTTGGCCACCCACACCCTGCAATGACCGAAGACCGGTTTTTTCGCAATAAGCGCGTGAAGCTAACGTAATGTATATGTGCTTTCATTTGAAATCGAAAATCGAGAAATACAAAAATTTCTGAATTAACAGGATTTTGAGATCGACCAACCCTATTGGCCAATATTGAGTCTTGTGAAAACGCGAACCAGAGAGACTTTCAATTCTGGAAGATGACTCGTGGTCTTCTAAGGCGGCGTTCCGCAAACGTTTTTGGTTCATATCCCATTTCGGCGAATAAAAGATCTCTCTACTCCTGTTTTCCACTGCAGAAATACTCACTCGGTTGTAGCGCTGCTTATGAGCAATTTGCATTTTAAACCACTACTGGTCCACGACCTGGTGAAAATTGATGCTGTAAGGCAGTGTGAATTCTGAACTTTTTTTTTCCGTTGCGATTCGCACAACTAACTATTCTGAAAAACGCGACACATCATTTATTACTATTTACAGACCTTATAAAAAGTGGACAATATTAATATTCCGCAGATTAATATCCTACATTCCACAACTCTTCACAGATTTTTTTGAGATCCATACTTTAGTAATGGGTTTTCTTGAGACATTGTAAATTTCGCCAATGGTGCGAGACTTTTGCTATAAGGATAATAAGTGTCCGAAACTTCGAGTATCGCTTCCATAAATTCCCAGTTGTCTACATGAGTGTATTCATCCACCTCAAACAAAAACAAAAATGGGATTTAGTTTTATTAAAAAAAAAAAAAAAAAAAACCTGTCATATTAGGGTTACCCCAGAAAAATCTCATTCGCCCATGTGTATTTTGTCCATAAAATGCATATTTTCTCTGGTCCGTTTGCCTGTTTTGCTGGACAAAAAAACTCTGAGTTTCCGTTAGAAAAACTTTGCAGTCCTCACTGGAGATCGATTAACTTAGCCACGGAGTGAATAAAGTTCATAAAAAGTTCCTCTCTTCATTGATGAAACAGCCTTTTTCCACCCGGGTGGGAAGAAAAGTGACTATAATCACTGTGTTACCGCGAGGACGATTTAGTTTGTGTTACTGGAAATGCTCATCACATAGTGTACACTGAGTGAACAGAAATGATTGGATACCTACTAGTAAAGGGTAGGCCCACCTTTCGCCTGGATAAAGGCAGTCACACGGCGAGGCATTGAGTCCACTATTTCACGAAAGAGTTCCACAGATATTTCCATCCATGATTGCTGCACCGCTGCCCATAATTCTGTCGCATTTCTGGGTGGAGGATCCAAAGCTAAAACGGACCTTTCCACAACATCTCAAAGATGCTCCAGAGGGTTCATGTAACTGGAAGGCCAGAGATGCGTCTAGACGTACCAGAGGTCCTAACGTGTGTCAGTTGGGCACGCCCTAGACCATTACCGACCGTCCACCTGCCTGAACAGTTCCTTGTTGACACGATGGGCGCATAGCTTCGTGCGGTTTCAGCCAAATGCGCACCCTTCCATCCGTTCGAAATAACTGGAAACGGAACTCATCGGAACAGGAGACTCATCTAAGGTCCAGTGCCGACGTTCTTTCGCCCAGTTGGGGCGTAAGGTCCTGTGTTGTGGTTTAGCGATGGGACTCTGGTGAGGAGTCGGCGGCTCCCATAAGCTGTTGTGGCTAATGATGGCCTGATGGCCTTGGTGGAGACGTTTCTGGCACCTCCCTCATTGAAGTCGGCGGTGATGTGTGCCACTATCGCTCTTCAGTTGGCTGAAACAATGCGAGACATACGTCGGCGGCCACGTTCATCCACCACCTTTCTCCGGCCACAGCGCTGTCCACGATGAGATGTTATTCCGGAAGTGGCGTATTCCCAATACACTCTTGATACTGTTGAACGGGGATAGTGCAATTTCTATACCATCTTCGCGATAGGGTGACCCATGTGTCGGTCACCCACTATCATCCCTCTTTCAAAGTCGGTTAACTCACGACTTTTATTCATACTGGCATTGAATTACCGTCTTCGTGAATGCAGTGTACTTATATAGCTGCCAAGCTGTGGGTTTGTCCACAACCGAGAGGAATGACAGCGTCGCGTTGCCAGAATTAATGGTGCTCATTTGAGAGCACCATTAATTCTGTCTTTTCAGCGTACTCGAGTATGAATTTAGGATTTTATTATAGCCAAAAGTATATCCACTGGCATGACGGAGCACATCTACAATTTGGCTTACCTTACACAAGAGGTAGTTTGGTTTTGTTGTATTAAAAAAAATCAAGGAGTAAGTCCTCCTTAGTCTACGAATAGTTTTTAAGTAACTGAACGAGAGAGATATTTCTTTACTAATTTTTCTTCTTTGGATTTCTTTTTACGTTGTATTCCTCGTCGATTTTGTCCTGAAAGGTATGCAGAAGCTCAAACTTGTTCCTAAGTTCCAGTGCATAACTGCTTTTTCTCCTCTTCTGTTATCTCAAAGACCTTCGTATTATTTCCTTCTGTCAGTGTTTTCCTTTCTTTTCTTACATATACACTGGTGCTCAAAGAAAGTGCATCACCCCTTAAAATCGTAATTGTCGTCCGAATAACGTAAGTATATGGCAATATTTCTTACAGATTGCATCCGATAAGATTGACACGCGTAGGTGATGATGTAATATTGCATCAGCTGTTACTTTCAGCTATATAAGCACGTTCTGCAAGAGTTGCAGTCATTCATTGCTTGTGTCAGATGGCGAGTTACGTACAGTTGATGCCACGAAGAAAGAGTGCTATTGTTGCTTTACGTGAGGAAGTATGTTCTTCCCGACATATTCGGCGCCTCCGTAGCCAGGTGGGAAGGAGCAGCAGTGCGTAGCACACGCTTCTTGATTAGACCGGGGTTCGAGCCCGTCACCACCAAATATGGAGGGTGCGGAAAGGTCAGGGAATGACCACCGCATATCCCGGAGCAATATGGCCTTAGTTGCTAATGCTCCTAAAAACCAAAATAACTAACTAACTCAAACAAGAGATAAATACCGTTATCCACGATTCTGCATAAGTTGCTAATATCTTTTTTGCCGACCGGGCTAGCCGAGTGGGTAAAGTACCTGCCCGGCAACCCAAAGGTCGCGGGTTCGATTCTCGCCTCGGGCTTGGATCAAAGTACTGCAAAAACCTTGGGAGGTGCAATATGGCCACAGAAGCCGATGCGCCAACAATTACCAAATCAATCAATCCCGTCATATTGCTTATAGAGTGTCTTATAATCAGTCGACAGTGAGTAGATTTCTTTCCATACTCAAGAATACTGGTTCTGCTGATAGGAAAAAAAAAGGAACCGGGCGCAAACGAGTCTCTACGCCAAAACAGGACCGTTTTTATAAAAAAAACCGCAAAGCTTCTTCATCTGAGCTGAAAAGAGAATGGGAAGAATATACAGGAGTGGTAGCAAGTGCAGTAACAGTCAGAAGACGCCTCTTCAAAAATGGATTTGTATCTCATCGTCCTAAGAAGAAGCCCCTCCTCACACAAAAAATGAAAAAGGCCCGATTGATTTGGTGTAAGCAGCATATCAAATGGACACCAGACAGTGGCCATAGACGTAGTGAAGAATACCATCCAGACTGTATGTTGTCTACAGTGAAATTCTCTACCAGCCAAATGATATGGGGGTGCATTTCGTATCGCGGAATAGGTCACCTGCAGTTTATAAAAGGTTCCGTAAATGCCAATGGATACCTGGTTATATTGGAAGGCAAAATGCTGCCAACCATTAGAGACCATTTCAACCTACCAAGTAACCGCGACTTTCAGGACGACTCTGCTCCTTGTCATCGGACGACAAGTGTAAGTAGGCACTTCTGTAGTTACTTTAGCTTCATTTCTGCATTAGAGGTTCGACAGTCGTGTGTTTACATTTGTTACAGGTGGAAAAATGGTTGGAAGAACGGTTCATTACAGCTCTTAGCTGACCAGGAAACAGCCCGCACCTGGATCCTATAGAGAACTATTGGCATCGTGTGGCATCTGCAGTTGCCATAAAGAAACCAAAGACCCTTTGTGAACTTCAGGAAGCCATAATCCGTGTTTGGAACCAAGAACTATCAATTGATTATCTTCAGAAATTGATCTTGTCAATGCCTCGACGGTGTGCTGCTGTCATCAGGGCCAGAGGCGGTTCAACTAAATATTAGTTTGCACCTGGTGAACTTTTCATTTTGTTTTCCATTTAAAATGATAAACTGAAGCAAACTGGGGGCTTCTGATAACATTTCAGCCATAATTGTCGTGTTTACCAAAACTATTGTATAAAGGTTGCAAATGCTCATTTTGGAATATTTTGAGAGCACCTGTTAAATATTACTTAGCTTTGCCTTAACTATTAATAAATATCTTTTGTTTATATTTCTATTTGTGATGCTAGTCATTAATGTAACATACGATCGCGAAAAAGGGTTAGATATGTAAAATTCCTAGGTGATGCACTTTCTTTTAACACCAGTGTATATCAAGTATGCATCTTACCATTCTGTGATCATTTCCAACATTTACCTTGTTCACGATGGTAACATTGTTCACAATGAGTAGAGGTAGCAAGTTTATTCAAGCTGATCCGAGATGGTCATCTCGGATCGGCTTGAATTCGGATGCGGATCCGAGAATAGCTATGTTCAGTCCAGTGACTATCCAGCTCCCTGGCTGCGAAAACCGTTTTAAAGCTGTACTTTCGAAATGTAGGGAAAAGTGGAACTTTTCCCTACATTTCGAGAACCCTCGAAAGACATCGACTATACTGCATGATAGCGAAGATGGGTGGGGAGGGATGCCAGATCTTTACTCTGAAGACTAAACATGACTTTCTCGACTTCAAGCTTCGAATAAGAAAAGCGATGGTATTGCACCAGGTGGTGAGCCATCTACCACCGAGTATTGCCTGGTTAAACAGTGTATTGTTGGCTATTCTTTTGTGTGATGTAAACGCCACACCTCATGGTCTGCTTGTATTGGTCCACACCTGGGAGGTTTCTGACAAGGAATGACTTCCATTGATTCATACCCGGGTGGTTTCCTCTGGTTAGTCTACTAAGTGCAAGTTTCTGACTTTCACATAAGGATATACCCATGGTTATTACATCCGTGAAGGTGGAAGAAGAGGATTTGGGGCCTGAATATCAACACCACAAAACTTTCAGTAGCACCTATAGCTGTCACACCTGAATGTTGTTGTTGTTGTAGGGTTTTATGACTTTAATCAGCGATTAAGGTCATATTGCTCCGTGTAAATTGCGTGTGCCCTGTTTTCTGTTTTTGAACTTAAAAGCCAAGTTTCCCGGAGAAAAAACCACCCTGCCCTCGCCTGAGACCGGCGAACTCAGCCATATTGTGAAAAAGGCCCGTAAAAATTCCTGAGTCATCGACGGGACTCGAACTCAGGTCTTTTCCACCCGGTGTGGAGAGGACGGCGAATCTACCAACTGTGCTACCCACAAAGGCATACCTGAATGTCTGTGACAATCTCATAGACCAATATCCATTTTATTATATCCAGCAGATAAACTCCAATTTGGCAACTCTCACGAACTGGATTATCTATTCTGTCTTTTTAAAAAAATTCATGAGTTACCTCAATCTTTATCCATAGGATTACTTCTCTCCAACTCCGACCTTTACCTTATCACGAACGGTTTAAAATGATTAAGCCATTAAAATTAAATACTCTTCATTAAAATTCAATTAAATGTGATCAATTCTCTAAGCCCATGTATGACCAGATACCCCAGGGATTACAGCTGAAGGCCCCAAACCCGACTCCAGGTCTATCCAGTTCACCACTTAACCTCGAGAAATTGAAGACATCGTGTCAAAATTTAAAAATAAAAGCCGTCAAAATTATCATGAATATACTTAAAATACGATGATGAATATTTGTCTAAAAAAGGGACAAAACTTTTCGACATACTGTCGTAATCACAGGTAGGAAACAAACTGTCTAATGTGAACTTTACCTGCGCTATTTATTACTGAGAGATTACTTGTTAACACGCATGCGCGCAAAGGTCCACGAATCCGAGATGAGAAAAGGTCACCGTATGTTAATCACGTTATTTTTTTATTCTCATTCTAAGGTTTCTTAATTAAAAGTCTTGTTTAATTGTGCTGTACGTTCAGAACTTTAGCTTTATTAAACAAGAAGACGTGATCCTCGTTTATCGAATGGAATGACAGTTCAGACGCCGTGGCCCTCATTGCCCTAAACGACGCACCATGTTGCTTAAGACGCGTGTCCAAATGACACCTCGTAGATACCATATACGAAGAGTCACAGTTACCACATGGAATATTATATACCATCATGCAGTTCCATAGTTGAAGAGGAGAGTGCGGAACGCCTTTTCAGTACGGAATGAAGTTTTTGAGTGGGCTTCGCTATTACTCTAAAATCAGTGTTCCTGAAAAGAATATTGAGCTGTTTGTACCATTGCTGGACATATGGAATCGTAATAAAATGTTTTTTCTCAAGCCTATTGTTATTTCCTGTATTATCTATCCTATCTTTGGCCTGTAACCTAATTTTATTTATGGTACCTAATGAGGGGGTATTCATTATGTACCATAAGTCAGATTCAAACATGCTACCTACGGAGCGGCTTATCTGGAAATTTGTGAATGCACGTAAGTGTTCCCATATTTGTTTTTGTCCATGTTGGATCAATTAATTTGATATCTGTAGCTGTTTTATAGATAATGTTTTTATCAAAGTTTCTGATAATGGCAAAGATTGTTTGGTTCACCTCAATGCTACCGTTTCTCAATCAGGCACTGTTTTGAGGATTAATAAGCACTTTTATTATTTGTTTCAATCAAGTGTTGTATTTTAACTCTATACCAAGCAACTGTTGCTTCCTGTGCCTGGGTTTCTACCGCGAAAGATTCAATACCATATATTGAATATACAGGTGAGATTTATTCGATTGCTTTAAGAATCATTTGAAGTATTATTGGGTTACTAGATCCAGTTTTGCCGTCGTTCTGGCTGATCATACACGAAATTAGAAAATCGCAATAGCGTGTACTTTTTATCGAACTGATCAGTTTCCGTGCCGATTCCTTGAGTAGTTTATTGGTGTACTCCGTCTGACGAGACATTTTTAGATTCGTATTCTAAAATCAAAGATTTTAGAAGCACGTGCCATCTCGTTCATCAAGAGCTGGCTATGTTGTTGCCGGTTAGTCAATTGAATATGCGAACATAACTTATTTTTAACTTAGATTTTGTGTTATCGATTTTCGAACTGAGCAATTTAAATTTTATGTATACGTAACATACTCGTACATATGTATGTATCTATTCATACGTATTAATTTTCTACGTTATTAAATTTTTATTATTGTGTTTCATCCTAACATTAGAGTTTTTTGTCTCTCAAAGTCAGATTTCCTACCACGAAGTCAATTTTTACAGCGGTTCTATCGAACACATTCTGTAGTGGTTGTTTTGAACCAAAAATTGGTGTAGTATCTGTTATGAAAATGTGACTGAGTAAAAAAAAAAAACAAAAAACCGTATCGTTCTCGTTGTAACATTTCTTAGCTTTATGTTAGTACAATAAATGAAAGGTATACTGTACTACTGACTTCCATTCTTTTCCGCTCCAGGATGTCTGGTTCCTCAGCCGACCTCGAACTGTTTTGAAAATAACGTTCATCGGGAAATTGAGACTATCAGATAATACGTTGGTGGAATTGTGGAAATCCATACCGAAGAAATATTAGGAGAGTTCAGTTATCCTGAAGCCAAAGGCAGAATGGGTCAAAAATTCTTACCGGTGAAAACTTGTAGCGGCCTCATTCTAGTGTTTACGGCCATATTGTTTGTAGTCAAAATCACACCGGCCTCCGGCCCACCGGGGTTCTTCTAGAGCTAATTTATCAGTTTTAGATATGAAAAAAGTCATGTGCTTCCGCCTTACGCTGGCTAACCCAGCCACTGGTAAAAGTTGTCAATACGTTCTTTGCGTAATCAACGAAATTGAACTCGGACCTTTCCAGTCGGGTGTTAATGCCGCTGTCCAGTCCACGTAGAATCTCAAATAGTAAGACTGTACAAATCACGCGGTCTAGTAATTTTACAACTTTATTAATACGTGTTGTTCCATCTGATCTCAGCTCACTGATTTTCGTTAGCTTTCATTGCCATCTTACTCATTTCCTCTCACATACTTGCCAATTTCCTTTTCTGGAAACCAGCAACCCTTTTATGTTTACTTTACAAAATGTAGACTAGCATTTACTTCTTGTAAAGATGTGCCTATGAAGGTGCCGTAGACGAGTGGTCAAGCACGAGGGTATGGAAATACATGCGCTCTGAGTGACTGTGGTTCAAGCTCGCTTAACTGCTAAATACGGTAATGTTATTGTATTTCTCTATTTTTGAACTCCTCTAAATATTTATGTAGTCATCCCAGAGTATAAACAGAAAATGTATTTAAAATGTATACAATAATAGAAGGTATTACGGTGGACTGAGCAACAGATATAACGGTTGTTATAATTCTCTGGGTGGTTAACACTTATTAAAGTTACAATTACTATGTTTTGGTCGTGAACATGTGTTGCAATTCCGTACAATCTGTAGAGTTTGCCATCTTGGTTGTTTGCATATCTAGAATGAATCTTTCTTATTTCCAAAGTGTGTGTGTGTGTGTGTGCGTGCGTGTAACTAAGAACACGAATAAACAAGAAATTACGCATTAGGGATTCCTGGACACAGTGGATGGTGGAGCTTATAGTGCACGATACCATATTTATTCCCATAATTTACATAACTGCATTATGACTTCTTTACTTTTACGTTTGGTCATCTCTTTGTCGACCGCTGAAATAAACTTTTTTTTTTTTTTTTTTTTTTTTTTTGATTTGGTAGTTGTTGGCGCATCGACTTCTGTGGCCATATTGCACCTCCCAAGGTTTTTGCAGTACTTTGATCCAAGCCCGAGGCGAGAATCGAACCCGCGACCTTTGGGTTGCCGGGCAGGTACTTTACCCACTCGGCTAGCCCGGTCGGCGAAATAAACTTATTCCTAGGGTAATTTGGTGACAGTCTGGTGAAATTTAATAGCTACCAGATCGATATTATAGTCTTCTTGAGAAGAGTATTACAAGGATGGACATAGGTTGTATAGAGATTTCTTCTTTTTTTTCTCTCTCTCTCTTCAGCAGAAGTCTGATCTCTATACGTCTCTTAGCCTCTACTAATACAAAAAAAAAAAAAAAAAAAGCAATAATAAAAATAAAAAAAAAACAAAATAAATAAATAACAATAAACAATTTAAAATTTTCAGCAAAACAGCAATCGCATCACTCAAATTCCCCTTCCCCATCTCTTCCATCATGCAGTATGACTGATGACTTTTGAGGTTATGATGGACATCATGGCGAGATCCAACCTTCCTTACATTTTGAGGGTACAGCACTAAAACGGTGTTCGCACGCCGGCCGCTAGTTAGCACACCGGACCGAACCTATTGGTAATTCTTTAGGAGGCTTCCGGATCAGCTAGTGTATAATCTTGCTGCCTCTACTGTGCCAGATAGTGACTGGAGGGAGTCCGAGTAGTGTGTATGCGGGGGGCTTTGTCGAGGCCACGTTATGTCAAGGATCTAGGTATATTGTTATTATTATTATTATTATTATTATTATTATTATTATCTGTTTATTTCCATAAGGAAACCACCCCGGGACGGCAAAGTGCCAGGAGGGTGCTAAGTACATATCAGGGTACGAGATACTACGTGCAGTGGGTTACATATACTGAACACGTAGTCTCGTCCCGAAATATTATATACACATTTTATGTTTAATATATACAGTATTTACACATTAATCATTCTGTACAAACATTCTACAACTCATATATTTACAATTCACTAATAATTCCATCTATAACTTACATATTTACATAACTGTTACAGAAGGTATATTTTTCCAGTCAACAAATTATTATTGTTCTTAAAGCAGAAAGTTTCACTTTTATTCACAATTCTTTGGTACTTTGCAGCCGATTCATATTTCGGTAAGTCTGTACGAATTCTGAAAGATCTCTTTTCGGTATGCTGCATCCTCACAGAGTTTTCGGCATCTATGTGTAGTGAGTCACCATGTGTACGCCATATCCAAAAATTTCATTACTTCATACTGCATGTTCCCCCCACTTTTTCTTACTATTGAATACACCATGAATTGTCAAACTACTAGAGTAAGCTTATCTGCGGAAATATATAAGCCTCCAAAACACTTCCTAGTTCATTTCAAAAATATACTTGGTCTCAATTCTAATCTCAGTGAAGTCCATTTCCATTTGCAGTTTGCCAAACCCCATGCAATTTTTTTGACAGAATCTCACTTATCGATTGATTCAACTACTGCTCATCTAAATTGCCCAAATTATTCACTGTATGATTCCTTTCGTTCTCAAAGGTGATACTTTCCGTTCGGATATTCCTTGTCAGAGACTTTGTAATTTGGAATCTACTCTTTTCGATCTTCTCTGGCCTAAAATCTCTCTACCTTATTGTGTCAAATTCATCTGTTGTCTCCACCGTTCTCCCACCTCCACTGACCACTTGGAGCTCTTTAACTTCCTTTCTTTGCAACTTGACTTTCTCCAGTCCAACTTTCCTAACAGTGAAGTAATTTTTCTTGGTGATTTTAATGTTCACAACTCCAGCTGGCTTCCGTTTTCTAGTCACACCGACCCAACTGGTGGCCGCGATGCCGAGGCTTTTGCAATTACTAATGACCTTGCACAGATTGTTCATTTACTTACAAGAATACCGGACAATCCCAACCATACAGCCAACACGCTTGATCTTTTTCTCGCAAACAACCCTTCTAAGTACACGGTCGAAGTGAGTGGTCCTTTAGGTACCACAGATCACGACTTAGATTGTCTCTTCTCCAATGGAGCTTTTATCTCATGGCTATTCTCAACCTCGTATTGTTTGGCATTACAAGAATGCAAAATGGGATGACCTGTGAGATTTCTTTTCTTCTTTTCCTTGGTCGGACAACTGTTTCAAAACTTTTGATGTCAACGTTTGCTCAGATCATGTCAGTGAAATTATTCTTGTAGGAATGGAATCCTTTATTCCATGCTCCACTTTAAAATCTCGTCCTTTATCTAAACCTTGGTTTTCCAATAAATGTGCTAAAGCTGTTCAAGAGAAGAATGTTGTGTATTGTAATTGGCTTGTTTCCAATTCTTCAGTTTTATTTTCTGCCTACTCCAAAGCTCGCACCAATTGTAAAACAGTCATTAGTGAGTTCAAACTAGATTTTGAACAGGCTAAGAGTAGAAAACGTGTTTCTTTCCCTAATGGCAGCCGAGCATTCTGGTCTCTTGCCAAAGCTATTGATCGCAGCTTTTGCCCATCTCTGCTCCCACCTCTGCTGCATGACTTTTCTACAGATATTCTATAATTCCCGCTCTCTCTTTCAAAACAGTACGAACACGTGCCGCCACCAGCCAACATCCATTTACTGTCCAACTTCAAACTCACAGAACCAACTTTTCATCTTCCTCGTTTATTCATTCAACTGCCGTTTCTGGAACAACCTTCCTTCATACGTATTTCCTGAAAATTACAGTCTACAGAAGTTCAAGTCCAATGTCAACAAATATCTTCTTTCGTCTTTCCAACCCAAGCACGGTACTAAGTACTATAGGTTCTAACACCTCTCGTGTTTGGGGTTTACATAAAAAATAAAAAATAATAAAAATCTCTGCTCCCACCTCTGTCCAAACCAGATGGTTCTGTTGTCACTTCGGCCAAGGATAAAGCTGACCTGCTAGCATCCCATTTTTCTTCCAACTCATTTTTAATGATCTTGGTAAAACACCTCCCACCATTCCCAACACGCTCCATTCAATGCCTTCTGTGGTCTTCCGTCAAAAGGATGTCAGAAGGATTTTGACGAATCTTGATGCAAAGAAAGCTCCAGGTCCTGATGGTATTTCTCCACTTGTTCTCAAAACCTGTGCTCCTGAACTTACTCCTGTTCTTTGCCTTCTTTTTTCACTTTCTTATTCCAAAGGTGTGTTTCCTTCTGCTTGGAAATTTGCTCATATCCAGCTAGTTCCTAAAAAGGGTGAAAATTTCCTCCCATCCAATTATCGTCCCATTGAAATTACTTCTACTCTTTCTAAAGTAATGGAGAAATTAATTAACTGTCAACTCTTAAACTACCTAGAAACCTTCCATCTGATCAACGATCGCCAGTATGGATTCCGTCAGTGTCGATCCACTGGTGATATTCTGGCTTATGTTACCCATTTATGGACAAATTCAATGGAGAAGTTCGGTGCAACACAAGCAGTTGCTCTTGACATCTCAAAAGCTTTCGATCGTGTTTGGCCTAAAGGTCTTCTAAACAAGCTTCCATCTTATGGTTTGCCAACTTTTTTTTTTTTGTAATTGGTTATCCAGTTTTCTCTCTGATCGCTCACTGAGGGTGATGGTAGATGGTTCTCTGTCTTCTAACTTCTCTACTAATGCTGGTGTCTCCCAAGGTTCAGTTCTTTCCCCCACTCTTTTCCTCTTGTATATTAATGACCTTCCATTGACCGGAAATCCTATCCATTATTTTGCCGATGATAGAACATTGCATTCCACTTTCCATTTTGAGAAACCTTGCCTTGCTCAATCAGCTTCAACTTCTTGAATATCCCCTACCAATTCCTTAAATGCCGATCTCCAGGTAATTCTCCAGTGGGGCAAAGACAGCTTAGTTGATTTCAATCCTTCTAAAACTCTCTCTTGTCTTATATCTCGGATAAAGGATTCTTTTGCTCCTGTGCTTATCTTTGGTGGCACTCCGATTTCTAGGCAAGTTGATATATTTCTTTTGGGGATTACCCTGACTTCTTATCTCTCTTGGCACAAGCATATTACATATATTGCTTCCTCTGCATCTGAAAAACTTGGTTTTCTCTTTCGCTCTCGGTGTTACTTTTCTTCCAGCCAGCTGTTCACTCTGTACAAATCGCAAATCCGCCCTACCATGGAATATTATTCCCACATTTGGGTCCGTGCCCCCAAAACCTCTCTGCGGCTTCTAGATTCCATTCGAAAGAGGGCAGTTAGGTTAATTAATGACTCATCTCTAACAGAATTTCTCCAGTCGCTGTCTCATAGACGTACTGTTTCTACTGCATGCCTTTTCTACAGATATTTCCATGGGCACTGTTCTTCTGAATGGGCTTCTATAATTCCCGCTTTCTGTTTCAAAGTCCGAACACGTTCCGCCGCCAGCCAACATCCATTTACTGTCCGACTTCAAACTCGTAGAACCAACTTTTCATCTTCCTCGTTTATTCATTCAACTGCCGGTTTCTGGAACAACGTTCTTTCATACGTATTTCCTGAAAATTACAGTCTACAGCAGTTCAAGTCTAATGTCAACAAATATCTTCTGTGGTCTTCTCAACCTCCAACGCAAGCACGGTACTAAGTACTATAGGTTCTAATACTACTTGTGTTTGGGGTTTTCATTAAAAAAAAAAAAAATTGGTGTTCAAAGAAAGTGCATCACCTACGAATTTCACATATCTAACCCTTTTTCGCGATGGTATGTTACATTAATGACTAGCATCACAAATAGAAATATAAACAAAAGATATTTATTAATAGTTAAAGCAAAGCTAAGTAATATTTGATAGGCGCTCTCAAAATATTCCCAAATGAGTATTTGCAACCTTTGTACAACAGTTTTGGTAAACAGGACAATTATGGCTGAAATGTTATCAGAAGTCCTTAATTTGCTTCAGTTTATCATTTTAAATGGAAAACAAAATGAAAAGTTCACCAGGTGCAAACAAATATTTAGTTTAACCACCTCTGGCCCTGATGACAGCAGCACACCGTCGAGTCATTGACAAGATCAATTTCTGAAGAAAATCAACTGATAGTTCGTGGTTCTAAACAGGAATTATGGCTTCTTGAAGTTCACGAAGTGTCTTTGGTTTCTTTATGGCAACTGCAGATGCCACACGATGCCAACAGTTCTCTATAGGATCCAGGTCCGGGCTCTTTCCTGGCCAGCTAAGAGTTGTAATGGACCGTTCTTCTGACCATTTTTTCACCTGTAACAAATGTTGACAAGACTGTCGAACCTCTAATGCAGAAATGAAGCTAAAGTAACTACAGAAGTGCCTACTTACACTTGTCGCTGGATGACAAAGAGCAGAGTCGTCCTGAAAGATGCGGTTACTTGGTAGGTTAAAATGGTCTCTAATGGTTGGCTGCAATTTGCCTTACAATATAGCCAGGTGTCCATTGGAATTTACGGAACCTTTTATAAACTGCAGGTGACCTGCTGTGCGATACGAAATGCACCCCCATATCATTTGGCTTGTAGGGAATTTCACTCTAGACACCATGCCGTCTGGATGGTATTGTTCACCACATCTACGGCGAATCGTTAGTCTCCCATTAGAGCCATGCAAGTTGAATTTCTTCTCATCCTAGAAAATAACTGATTTCCACTGCTCGGTGGTCCATTTGATGCTCCTTACACCAAATTAATCGGGCCTTTTTCATTTTTTCTGTGAGGAGGGGTTTCTTCTTAGGACGACGGACTGCATGTCCATTTTTGAAGAGGCACCTTCTGACTGTTACTGCACTTGCTACCACTCCTGTGTGTTCTTCCCATTGTCTTTTCAGCTCAGACGAAGAAGCTTTACGGTTTTGGCGTAGAGACTCGTTTGCGTCCGGTTCCTTTTTTTCGTATCATCAGAACCAGTATTCTTGAGTTTGGAAAGCAATCTGCTCACTGTCGACTGATTACAAGACACTCTAAAAACTGTTATTATTTAGGCCACCGGAATAATTAAATTCATCGGCCGTGCATCTTATGTCTGTAAATTGCGTGTGTTCCATGGTCTGTTTGTCTGTTTTGCTGGACGAAAAACCCCAGTTTCTGGGGGAAAAACCTTGCTGTCTACGCCTGAGACCGACTAACTCAGCCTGGGAGTGAATAAAGCCCATTAAAGTTCCTCTCGTCATCGACGGGATTCGAACCCGGGCTTTTTCACCCGGTGTGGGGAGGACGGTGACGCTACCCGCGCAGACTACAAGACACTCTATAAGCAATATTACTGGAAGAACATCCTTCCTCACGTAAAGCAACAATAGCACTCTTTCTTCGTGGCGTAAACTGCACATAACTCGTGCAGTTGACGAGTTACTTGTGCCATCCTGACACAAACAAGGAATGACTTCAACTCTTGCAGAGCGTGCTTATATAGCTGAAAGTAACAGCTGATACAATATTACGTCATCACCTACGCGTGTCAATCTTATCTGATGCAATCTGTAAGAAATACGGCCATATACTTACGTTATTCGGACGACAATTACAATTTTAAGGGGTGATGTACTTTCTTTGAACACCAGTGTATACAGTCGAAGCTCTTTTTAACTCCCACACATTTTAACGTCGTGTATGGTTGGTCGTCCCAGCCAATTTCTCATTAACTAATGCTAGTTTATGAACAATCGATACATGACCGTTTTCTCATTCCCCTGGGGGGTCGTTATAGAGAGCTTCGATTGTATATTTCCCATAATTATCTGTCTTATTTTAGCAGTGCTATGTATGAGCTTGTAAAACGATTTCGGGAGTTGCTCAGTTTACTAATTTTGTATTAATTTATAGCTCCCATTTTCCCTATATCCTCTGTTGATGAAATCTCTATATGCGAAATTTCCCATACTTTCCGACTCATGCTCACTCCAGGTAACAAAAAAAAAGAGCTAATAATCCCCAATCGGGATGTGCTGACTCAGTAAGCACGATTTACTGAGTCAGCATATCCCAGTGTTTCCCCAAGGCTGGAAACAAAGACGCATGCATACCAATTTGAAATGAATGTAACGACATAAGAAAAGGCAGTTAATTTACGATTTATTACTTATAGTTAGTCCTATATACGATTTAAAAGTTTCTGAGAAATGTTAGTTGTAACATTTCTTAGACAACAGGTGATAGAATTTCGATACTTCTGATAGAGATTCTGTATCCTAGGTGTCAGTAAAGTAAAGATGATGCTACCACACTGGATCGCTTTATTATCAAGTTGACACTGCTGTATGACTTCGGTTTGAAAATGTGTGGTATCAAAATACAAATTAATGTGCACTTGTTAAATATAGGTCAGGAGGAGTTTCTTCTTCTAGCCTTATTTTTTATGATTGCCTTTCCCAGGATAGATATTTGATAACCAGTATAAAAAAAAAAAAAAATCGTTCCTGTTAGCCAACATTTCTTAGACAACTTTTTCTTACAATAAAAAAAAATGTATTCGTATACTTGGATTAAAAGTGTAAAGCTACGATTTGTTTTTCATCCCATCATTACATTTTTATTACAATTGTTTTTCATACGAATATGATTTCTAGAGAAAGCATGTGAAAAACAAAATACCACGTTATGGATGTTTTGTGATAAAAAATAAAATAAAATGAAACTGAAGGTGCCAATAAGAAATCATATCACTCAGGTATTTTTACTAATTTCATATATATCAGTGTACTGGTAATCAGGGCGCCTCCGTAGCCAGGTGGGCAGGAGCAGCAGTACGTAGCACACGCTTCTTGATTAGACCGGGGTTCGAGCCTGTGACCAGTAAATACGGAGGATGCGGAAAGGTCAGGGAATAACCACCGCATATCCCCGGAGCAATATGGCCTTAGTTGCTAATGCTCCTAAAAACCAAATAACAAACAAACTGGTAATCAGTTAACAATGGGCTGGCTATATAAATAACAGGAGCTGCTTATCGCACCTACCTGTCTTAACAAACTAGTTCTGCAAAATAGTTAAATCAAACATCAGACGCCCACGTGTCTGTGGTACGAGAACACTGCTACCAGAAGCCTGGACTCTCGGAATTTAATGCTGGCTAATATCAATACATCGTGTTCAGCAGTGAAAGTGTCTGTGATTTTAAGTAGTGTTGATTTTTGCTTGCATTACACGAAAGAATTCGGCAGTTCCAATCGTCGAGTACGCTCCTCCTGGCCGCCTTCTGTTTGAGGGTGAGTTTTTTTCAGTTCATAGTTAATGATTATAGGATTTTCAGCCAGTCCTGTTCACTAAGAGCATCCCTGTATTCATTGTGCACTGAACATTTGTGCTCAGTGTACATTTGTGTACACTGAACATTTACAGTGTACACTGAACATTTGTGCTCACACTTGGTGTGGCACAGGGATACTCTCACTGCACGGAAACCGACGATCACGGCTCTGATGAACTTGCTGATATTATCCGCTGTTTCCATAGTAAAGCATTAATAACATCCACTGTAGCGATCTGCTTATTGGGCATGTCATTCCCATACTTTACTAAGTAATGCACTACTCCATTAGATCGGTAGAAGGCGTTGCTTGTTAGGATGTCCGATTCGGCAATACAGGGTGTCTCAAAAATACACGACATAACTTCAGGAATGAGTCCATCATATGTAGACAATAAAAATATTTTATATCAACATAGTTCCTGAAATGCTTGGTTTCTGAGTTTTGAAGGTCTGTCTAGGACACTTAACTATTCACATCACCTTATAGTAATTGTTAAAAATATCCACCTTTTGTCTGAATACAGGCCTCACATCGACGTCTCATGGACTCCGAAGACGATGCCAAATTCCCATTGGCATCGTCGTACCCGTTGCAGATGGTAAGGATACAGTTGGTGTTCTCATAACATTCTCCAAATAGTGGAACGTTGAACAGCCAGTTGCATTGCTATTCTGCGTGTGTTGATTCCAGGAGTGGTATGCACAACATCCAAAATCTCTTCTACTTCAGGAGTCGTAGATCTTGGTCGTCCTCTGTCGGCAGCATGAGGTGTAAAGGCCCCATGTTCACAAAGGCGGTGATGGATACCTTCAAACGTTTTCCTGTCTGGACATTTTTGTTCTGGGGACATCGTGGTACAAACGATGAGCCTCCAGAGCATTGCCGTCCGCCAAACCGTACATAAAGTGCATATCCGCTTGCTCCTGATTTGAGTACATGGTTGGAATGGAAAACCACCAGATTCTGTCAGTATCTTGTGATGAAGGAAATCACCTGCGGGAGATAAGACATTCCGGTTAATAACTCGGGAACCAAGCATTTCCGGAACTATGTTGATATAAAATATTTTTATTGTCTACATATGAGGAACTCATTCCTGAAGTTATGCCGCGTATTTTTGAGACACCCTGTATAAATGAAGTGAATATTTTTCTTGCTTCTACATAATGAATTTAATTGTTGCGTCAATCAATTGGTTCCCGGTTAATAACTCGGGAACCAAGCATTTCCGGAACTATGTTGATATAAAATATTTTTATTGTCTACATATGAGGAACTCATTCCTGAAGTTATGCCGCGTATTTTTGAGACACCCTGTATAAATGAAGTGAATATTTTTCTTGCTTCTACATAATGAATTTAATTGTTGCGTCAATCGATCAACATGCCATTTGTTAAACAACTAAATTCAAAAATAAGCACACACAAAAACTGTACAATGAGTTGTAGTGGACTGTGTGTATCTTATTAGGTGCCAATACCAAAAAGATAATGGTACAACGAGCAAGCTTATTGAAGGAATAAAAACAATAGTTTAACAAAAGAACAGAGAAGAGTCGTTGAAATGTATTATGTGGAATTGCACAAGAAGACAATAATATTAACCAAATTATGAATGCAGTAGCATAATAGTACAGCAAAGACAAAAGAAATGGGACTCACATCGTAAGATAATACAGACAACTGGAATTGAGTAAGCTTCAATTCAAGGGTGCAGCTCACAAATAACTTGTCAGAAAGTGAATGGGAAGCAAAGAAAGGCAGTAGATGAAATCGGGGTCATTCTGACATTTGTCACACAATTACTTAACTTATTGTAAGACATTAACCAAAACAATAAAAAGATACTCATTAGCTTACAAAAACTCGTGTTGTTTGGTTAATGAATTAATGAAAATTACTCTTAAAAGTATATAGAGGCGCCTCCGTAGCCAGGTAGTGCATAGCACACGTTTCTTGATTAGACTGGGGTTCGAGCCTGTGACCACCAAATACGGAGGATGCGGAAGGTCAGGGAATGACCACCGCATATCCCTAGCCCGGATAAAGGGTGAGGGTTGGCGTCAGGAAGGGCATTCGGCCGTAAAAATTGCATGCTAAAACAATAAAAAAAAAAACAAAAAAAAACACGCTGACCCCATACAATAATGGGAAAAGGCGAGGACAAAAAAAAAAAAAAAAACCTCTTAAAAGTATATATATATATAAAGCGAAAAATAAATAAATAAGGAAAGAAAAGGAGGGAGATAGATAGTGATAAAAGGGATATAGAATATAACTAATAAATTATGCATAATAAGAAATAAATAATTGAAAATTGACAAAATAAGGTTGTTGCCCGACAACGTACAAAACTGACCTCTCATTAGGTGTCAACGGCCAGGATTGCAAGCAAAACAGCAACACGTGTCTTCATTTCTTACGTAAACTAGACTACTCCCCCATTTTTCTATCTTCTTATTTCCACTTTCTTGTTATTCTATTCAACATATATCTAAAGCGAAAAGTATGTTATATATTGGAATAAAATCAGTAGGAATGCTTATATTAAATGAAAGAAATAAAAAGGATGGGTTGGTTTGTTTTGAATTATCACCGAGAAAAAATGTGCCCGTCTTTACTTTTCATGGTAATACATTTTCTTTATTTAAAAAAGGTGTGCTTGAAAAGTCACTATTTTGCAATGGAGCCACAAAATAAAAAATAATAATAAAATTAAAAATGAAATAATAATAAGAGGAATTTATAGTTCCAATTGCAATTGTTGTTTTACAGTTGGATTACAAATATTACGCTCGTAGAGAAATTCAAACGTCGCTATTTTGGACCAGAAGTAGGCCTTCCATACAGGGTCGCTGCAACGCTTATGTCTAACGGCGTGCGAAAGAAAATTTTCCCCTCTCTCCCTACCCTCACCAAAAAAGTTGGTTGCTTGGAGGTTTCTGTTCTTTGGCCATAATGCCAGCTTGGATAGTAATAATAAATAATCATTTATTGTCAAAGATACAGACAAACCTATCGCGGTCTTGTAGCTAGCACCAGAAATTAACAATGAATAAATAAATAATTAATTAATTAAAAAATAAATTAAGGTAAAATAAAATAAATTTCCGTTTGTGCTCTGGACTGCCAAGGGGAGAATTTGTACACGTTTTATAAAGAATAACAATATTAAACATAATAATAGCAAAGGAGGGAAATGTTACTGTTCAATGCTTTGCTGGATTTGAAGGCAAAATTTTATACATAGAATTTAGTATTATAAATTTAAAATTTTAGCGATAACATATGTTACAGTTTAGTAACATTGAAATTGTCTATTAAATTAATCCTTGTTTGACATGGGGGATCCGAACCTCCAGGTAACGGGGTCTGCAACATTGTAGGCTGGACTGGAAATTCAAATAACACTTTTCTGGAAAAGGTTAGAGTGATTAGGTCTAGCCCTGTTTTGGATCCGGTTGATAATTTGAGTTCTGCAGACTCTGCTAGTGACAAATTTGTGGCAGTCATTTTTACGTTGGTTGATTGATTTCATTGAGGAGATTTGGAAATAGCCTGTCCATTTATTGGAATCTTTTTAATTTGGAGATGTGCAGTTGCCTGGTTCTGTCTGTAAGTAGTTGCAGTGATTGTGGCTGTTATGTTGAAAGAGATTGCCACCTCAGAGAAGTAGCTTGGATAGGTAACTATATTCGCCTGTTTATCAGTAGATGATATTGTCTTTATGCGATATTGTCTATGTGTACTGTCATTATTATGTACAGATGTGTGTTAGCCGGGCGATTTATACATTGTAAGCGTTGGAAACCCTGGATAACTCACGAGGAAAAACCGTATTTCTCCCCGTCCGAGACCAATTAACTACAGTCCCGATTGAAAAGACCTTATTAAATATCGTTATATGTTCGCTAGTCAATCACAACATAAATTCCTGTTTTTTTGTTGTTGTTTTTTTTTCTACCTAGATAAAAATCATCTGGAATTAACAATATAACTATACTCTTAAAATATTTTCCGTAGAGGTTACGATTTAACATTCAAATTGACAGATCAAGATGTTTATGATATTTTTGATTATATCGGATTGTTTTCAAATATAAAACGAATTATAATATATAAAGTTGTTTGGAAACAGAAAATTAAAATAGAATTCGAAAACACATTAGTAAATTAAAATCTGGGAATCGGGGACATCTTGTCAAATTTCTCTATAGAAAATCTCAGTTTGAAGGTCAAAATTCTATAAATTCCTGTGGAGGAACAATTTTTATAATGCCTGTTGTATTTAAAATATATGTAAAACTAAAACTTTTGTTTCCTGTCAAAAGCTTAAACTCATTGAACTCGGTCAGTTTGAAGTATCGTAGCAATTTCCTACCTCATCCTGCAGTGTGTGCGCACGCGCGTTCTATCATACTTTGAAAGTTTCGTAAAGCCAGCAGAGTTTTGGGGTCAAACTGATAAACGTGAGTCAGTTGTCACGCCGGAAAAGAGGGGGCTAGACAACAACACCAGTACCCCTCCCCGGATATATGCTGGTATAGTTTGTGTTGGATACAGAGTTTATCCAGAGAATATAAAGACAGACAAGGCTTCATGGGCACTTCCGGGGCTTCTGGGATATTAGCGAGGAGTTTCGGGTTAAATAAAGAACGAAAGGAAATAGCAAAATTAAATTATTGTTCGGCGGTGCATTTATCACTTTTTTGTTATCACTGAATTTTAGAGCTTCCAGTATGCAGGGTTATGAGATCGTATGACCAACTGAAATGTTACACTGGGCAGTACAGAGTGCGTTCCCCTATTGTTCTGCTTGTGTAACATCCATGTAACTAGATTCGTTGTATAGCTAATCTTTTCTTATTATATCTTGAGCCCATTCTTAAATTTCATTTTTGTAATAAAATACAAACACGTCTAAGAATATCAATTTTAAATAGTAAGTTTACCCTGGCCTACGATATTTTAACTGAATACTGTGGAAGTTCCTCATTTGAGGTGTTTTGAGATATAATCGATAGATTAGATTTTTGTGCTCTCATCAGTAGATTACTGTTTGTCAGAGCAATACAAAGCGTGTCAGTGTGCATTGCACTATTGTCTACATCATGCTATTTGAATAGAATGGTATTAGTACCTCGTATATCATTATTATTATTATTATTTTAGGGTTGCCCGTAATTAAATACATTTAACGTATTTGTGTCTGTAAATTGCGTATGTTCTATGGTTGATTTGCCTGTTTTGCTGGACGAAAAAACCCTGCTATCTACGCCTGAGACCAACTAACTCAGCCACGGAGTGAAAAGAGCCCATTAAAGTTCCTCGCGTCATCGACGGGATTCGAACCCAGGCCTTTTCCACCCGGTGTGGGGAGGACGGTGACGATACCACTGTGCTACCGCGCAGACATAGTACCTCGTATAGTGGGCCAAAAATCATAAACATACTTGCAAGAAAATAAATGGCCTTTTCTTCAGGAAAGTTAATTAATCGATGCAGTGTACTTCCGCTTAACCGGCTTTAAACGGGATGGTTGTAAAACAACCAAGGCGGATGAAAAACTCTCGACTTTTTTGTGGGGGGGAGGACATAGTGGCATAGTGTTTTGTGGAAGGTGCCACCAGCGGTTTCCCACAGCTGCGCCGTATGTACTCTGTGATGGAATGCAGAACTACTGCAAAGCCAGAAAAAGTGTAATGTCTGGTTTATGAAGTATTGTGTTTTGTTCTGTTTTTATGTCTCTGGGGACTTTTTGGCCGCAAGACCCCTGGTGGGTCCCTGCGTTGCCCGCCACCACCATGGGGAGGTGAGCCAGGCTGCCTATCATACTCTGGCTGGTCTCCGCCAGGGTCGCCTAAGCTTCCTGACGGAGACAAAAAAGAAAAAAAAAAAAAAAAAGGAAAGAGAAAGATATGATTATAGGGTATAGACAAGTTGGGTTTTAAAGAGGGGAAGGAGAGGTCAGACTGATAGGTAAGGAGGTAGTCCGCCTTGAGTAAGGCGAAGTAGGGGAGGGGGTTGGGAAGTTAAAGTTACAGGGAGAAGGTGCCCCTGCATTATCGCCATCTGGCGAAAGAACTCTGTATCCCGCATCCTGGCGAGTGCCAGCAATATCCTACCCACTATGGGTTAGCATCAAATCCCACTCTCCAAGGAGGGGTCCAAGAGATCCAGCAATCCCGCAAAGTTTCAGTGCTAGCAATATCCTACTCATTGTGGTTTAGCAGCTAAATCCCGCTCTTCAAGAGAAATCCAGGAGAGCCAGCAATCCCACTTAGTGGCACAGCAGTATTCAATCCCGTTGAGTTAAAATGTTCATTCAGACGGTCATCCAGCCAGGAGGACTATATCACTCCTGTTCGGTTCTGAGCTTGAGACACTGGATCCAGCGCTAATCTCTCTTTGGCGATCTTTATTCTTCTAAGCGCAAAGGTCTCCTGCGCGTCTCCTGCAAGAGTCCTCTCTTTGCGCAGAGAGGACTCTTGGTTGCGTGGGTCTCTTTGGATTGATGTAAGGAATTTGAGCCTAAAGGTGTCGTAGGCGGGACACTCATGCATGAGATGCTCCCAGGACTCCTCTTCGCCACAATGGCATTGAGGATCTCTTTCAGTCTCCATGGCTGTCAGTTTTTGGCGGAAGGGACCGTGTTCGGTAATGATGAATGTCACATCCAGCCCAGGCGAGAACCAGATCTTGGGTGAGTTACACTGATGGTTGGTAGGAATCGCCTCGTGATCTTTCCTTCCGGCGTGGTTTCCCACTTCTGTTGCCGTATCGTTTGTAGGTGTTGCGTGATTCGCTTCTTCTCAATTTTGGGGTCAATTGCAAGGTCAAGCTGGAAGTTTAAAATTTCAGTTGATATTCCTTTTTTGAGGTGGTAGCGTAGGCCCCGTCTAATCAGTTCGAGATATAGTGGTTGACATCCTGTTAGCACCTGTAAAGCATGGGTGCTAACCGTGCGTCACGCGGTACTAATTGACAGAAGCATGAACCTTTGGATAATGTCCAGTTTCCGAATATTTCTCAGCAGCGTTGCTTGTCTGAACCAGATGGAAGCATCATAGCACACTATGGGAACATAAACTGGTCTGTAGATTAAGATCAAGGCCTTGTGTTTTAGATCCCAGTCGGCCCTGCTCACCCTCCTGATCATGGCGGCATATCTCTCGATTTTAGTGGCTAGATGCCTGAGGTGGTAATGGAACGTTAAACCTGAGTCGATGTAAAGACCCAGGTATTTGACTTCTGTTTGCAAGCGGATGGGAACGAAGTTTAATTTTATTGTGGGTGGCCTTTTGATTTGCAATCCCCCGAGATGGCGAGGTTGTGCAAGGCCTCCCAGTCCTAGAGGCTCTCCAATGCTCCATTGGATATAGTTTCCAAGGCCACACTGGTGTCGGCAGGCACTAGTAAGACAAGATCGTCCGAAAAGGCCAGGGGCTCAGACTTCCCCCCTCCCCAGGTCCATACCCAGAGCTCATCCATGACCACGGACCAGAGGAATAGGCCAAGAACGGAGCCCTGCGGACAGCCACGGTAGATGAATCTGGACAGTGTATAGTGTGTTCGTGTCTAACGGCACCAGGAGTTTCCCCCATCTCCGCGTTGATTTCATTGTAGGTGTAATAGTTCACTGTTAAGGCCAGAGATTTAAAAGTGTATGGATTAATCTGGACAGTGTTCGAAATTTGTTTGTTACTTGCACTTTCCTGTCTGTTAAGTATGACTTCAAAATGTAATATAGGTTGGCAGAGACGTTGGCACGCCGAAGCCTCTGGAGAACACTGGGTCACCACAGGCGATCGGAGGCCCTGCAAAGTCCACCATTATGGCGAGCGAATACTTGAAAGCTGAGTGAGTCGCTTGACATTCAAACCTCTTCCGATATCGACTAACTTGCTTACGGTGAATATAGAAAAAAAAAAAAAAAAAAAAACCAGCGCGTACAAAAATTTTTCCTGTCGAACAAGATTTGAATCCAGGTGTTTTGTACATTGTGTGAAAAGCCTCTAGAAAAACAGTTCCATTCCAAAGAATGGCATAAATAGGACCTTGGAGTAAGTGTTAATTCGGAGTTTCATTTTTAAAAAATAAAAAAATTGCGTACCGTACAAAATCATAATGGGGCATTTATTAAGCATAAAGAATGATGAATTTATCAGTTTGAGATAAGATCAGAGGTTCGTAAAGTGTGGGGAGCGCCCTCCTGGGAAGCGCACTTGGTTTTTTTTTGGGTGGGCATGTTGTTTTATTTCAGTTTTATTTCATTTTATTCATTAATTTCATCATTTTTATTTCAGTCTTTGAGATTAAATGTATAGAAGTATGTATTAATTAAAATAGCGGACATAAAGTTTAGTTACTGTATACTCATAGCTAAATTATGTTAAATCTGTCTATTTTCATAATTCTGGAATGGAGGGCGAGAAATTTACGAATTTTTTAAGTGGGAGTGCAAGGTATAAAAGTGTGGGAACCTCTGGTACAGATACAAGCAGAAGATACAAATCAACTGTACATACACACCTAAAGTAAGCGATTTTTCCCCAGTGGTTTATCTTTATTGAGTAATTTACTTTTCTCTTTTTTACATTGAAGTTTTAAATTTATTTTCCATTATACACAACGATCTACGGTATTAAAAAAAGTCGAATAATTCAAGCTTCATAATTAGTACTCGAATGGATAAATATCGTCAGACATTTTATGGGGGTGGGGATGGAATGCGTGTACGTCCTGTTTATGCTCCAGCACAACCTCACAACCTCTAGGTCAGAGGAGCTTACTTTTAATCATTTTGACAAATGCAATCGTTAACTCTATTTAGCAGTCCTAATTAGTACTCGAACGGATAAATAGCGACAGACATTTTCTGGGGAGTGGGGGATGGAATGCACCTACTTTCTGTTTGTACTCCAGCACAACCATTAGGTCAGAGGAGCTTACAGTTAATCATTTTGACAAATGCAATCGTTAACCCTATTTAGCAGTCGTATGTGCTTGAACTACTGTTTACCAAAACCCTACACTCTCGGATTGACCACTTGGTTGCATCAGGCTTGTGTTATAAATCTCATATACATTATCTGTCCTTCGACCAGTGGCGGACTGGGTCTAAAAATATTGGTTGCCAGGAGACAAAGGGGAGCCCACCCACAACTATTATATTTTCAAGCTACTAAAAGGTCATTAACATTTTTAACATATTGTCTAATGTTATTGCAAGGGGGCCCACTTGCCATCAGGCAAGCTGACACCCTGACCAGTCCGCCACTGCCTTCGACAGTTTATTAATTAACAGGTAGGAAGTAGGTATATAAAAGTAAAGTCTAGAATCTTTGGTTGGGGAGACACACGCTTCTTGCCTTTCCTTGACGACGCCCATGCTGAGGCGCAGATCCAAAGTAGAAAATGAAATTATTATTATTATCTTTAGCCATATGGCCTAAGGTTTATGCTGCACCAACCAAAAAATAAAAAAATAAAAAATTTCTGAGTTACCCTGAGAGAGAGAGAGAGAGAGAGAGAGAGAGTAGAAGGAACACCAAAAAAGAGAAGAATGATGATATCCAGCTCAGGATCTTGGGTATGCCAAGCCATACTCACCAGATGTGAGCCACTGGAGTTATGCTATAAATGACAGTAAGATTGGGCACATATCCACATGCTGTTGACATAACGCTCGGAGACTCAATGATAACATCTTTACAACAGTCTTGTAATCAGATTATATAACTTTAGTATATGATTTGATAAAATGAATTTAGACCTATTTTTGAATGTAGGCCTATTCGTGTTTTAAGCGCACTTTCAGCAAGCCAAAAATCATACAGAGCAGCATGTCGGTGAATGTACTAAGTTTACTTAGATTAGTTTTGAGAAAAATACAGTATTATTGTATTGATAGATTCTTGACCGTGAAAGCTGCATAAGTTGTAAAGGGGGAAAAAAGTAACAATAAAACAGTAATTTTCTTGCTTCTTCCTTAACCGAATGCAGCAAAGCAGAACGGCAAACCTTTAATGTTGGGGCCAGAATATTTTGGTGACCGAATGGAATGAATAAAATCTAACAGAGATTACGTACGGAATTTATTACGTTTGTGTTGGAGAGGCCCCTCTCCATTTCTCAGGAATAGTTTAAAGAAGGCTTTAGTACCACCAGTGCGGTCGCATGCCGGTGACGAGTGTAGTTGGATAGGCTGATTACCTTTCACAAGTAATGTGCGGAAGATTTTTCTTTCTTTTACGGTTCAGTGGAAGCGATTTAAGCGACAGCTACAGGGAGGAAGCTAAAAAGGCAGTCGCTTGAGGCACTAGGAATGGCACTTAACATGGAGTTATTTAAGAATAGCAAAGCAGCTAATGAGACCGTGAGTCGAGTGTGCACGTTGCGAATGACTAATTCGGTCAACTGCTGAACGTCCACCCTTCCCAGAATTTGAAGAAACCGAGATATCACCACCCTAAGCATCTCAGAAAATTTTCCGAGGACGTTATTGCCGAGGAAATTCAAAGAATTGTTGAGGTTAAAGAACTGCATTGGTTTCTACCGAGGCATCTCTTTTGGCGAGAAGGTAAGTGGGTGTTTATATTTCTGGAAAGGAACAGAATTGCAAGAGATAGAAAACTTATATCCCTCCTCCTGTAAGGAATGCTTTCCTGAACTGCACGATTGCCGTGTGCGGTAGTGTGTATCGCTTTATGTGAGGAATGTTTACTGAAAAGAAAAGTCAACAGATGTTCGACTTCGGTTTTCATTTTGTATTAGGGATAAAGTAAATGGGCAGTAAGCAAGTTATGCTGTACAGTTTAATTATTCTTAATCATATATTAAACATAAAGTCCTTATACTTTATTCAGTTAGTTCTTTACGTGATATTACGTCGAATACAGTGAACAGAACATGAGACTATCTGGTGGTTTAGCCCAGTGGTGGAATTCAGCCGGTTCGGCAGAACCGATACCAAATTTTGTTGAGTTCGGCGAACCGGTTGTTAAAATGGCACTTGTGATCAGGGTTCTCTCTAAGTTGGGCGCCTGGTATTCTATGCCATTTATTAATTCAGCAAGAAATTTTCGTTTAGTATCGATAAAATGAAGAAAATGTATGTTCTGACTGATGTTTATCAATGATATAAGCATAGTGCTTTGTTTATAAAAGTATGATATGACCACACGTGGACAGAACCAGTAAAAATATTCAAATATATTGGCACATATCCGCTCCTGCTCTATAATATATTAAAATAAAACATTTTTAAAATTTTTTGCAGTAGCCCTTAAAAGGATGAAAAGGCAACAGAGTTTGACAGATTTTTTTTCAATAAGAAACCAAAATCAGAATTTGTTGTATTAGAATTGGCCTTGGATTCAGTTATATCACCAACAATTTTCGTTGAACTAGTTGAATTGGAAAAGCAAGATGCAGAGACAATATGTTCTTCAGTTATGGAAATTTTAAATAATGTTGGGCTTACTAAGAACTACCTAGAAAAAAATCTAATAGGATTTTGCTCCGATGGTGCCAGCGTTATGCTTGGGAGAAAATCTGGAGTGAGCACTAGGATTGCAAAAGAGTTTCCAAACATAATAATATGGCACTGTTTAAATCATCGCCTCCATCTTGTTTTAGATTATTCGATAAAGGAAACAAAGCAAGTAAATCATTTAAAAATATTTATTGATAAGATATATACTATTTTTCGTCAATCCAATAAGAACCAAATTGAACTTTCCAAAATATCCGAACAACTTGGAATTGAAATTATAAAGATTGGTAGAGTTTTGGGACCAAGATGGACTGCCTGTAGTTTAAGGTCAACCCTAGCTGTGTGGCGCGCTTATCCAGCGCTACATTACTATTTTTATTCAAATAAAAAGTACTTAGGTATGGCTGCCCGTCTTGAAAATATATATTTTATAACTGATTTGGCATTGATGATTGATATTTTAAACGAAATTTTTCTTCTTTCAAATGCACTGCAGGCAAGAAATATAGACATAATAAAGGCTGAAAAACTCGTGATAAGATCTATTAAAGCATTTCAAATGCTTGGAAAGGAAAAGGGTCCATACGAAAAAAAAGTTGATGAATTAATTACTTCAGAAACCTTCAAAAATATAAAATTTGTAGAAAATCATCGATTTGTCTCGGGAAAGACTTTTAGAAAACATCGTAACGAATTTGAAAAAAAAAAAAAAAAAAAGACTAATGGATTGTGAACATTTAAAAGCAAGTTGTAGCCAATTTCAAGATAGGAATAAATTACAATTTCTCATTCAATTTTTTGGAGCCAGATTACTGGAATATTGAAGTACTAGTTCTATGGAAAGCAGCTGAAGAACAATTGCTCGTATTTAATAACATTTTTAATTACCAAATTGATATTAATGATTATCGAGATTTCTTGGAAAACGTTTTAAAAAATTCCCAGAATTATGCCATTCCTGAAAGTTTTCAAAGAGCTAAAAATATTGTCAGAACAATTGCTGTAAGTTCCGTAGAAGCGGAAAGGGGTTTTTCAAAGATGAACATAATATGTTCAGAGAAGAGAAGTCGCCTAACTGTTTCTAATATATCAAACACAATGACTATTAGTCTAATCGGCCTACCTCTAAAGGAATGGGATCCTACTCCTACAGTGGTTAAGGATAAATCACGATGATGCTCGGATAAAAGCGAAGAAAATTGCAAGCGAGGACGCCAATCAAGAAGCAATATGGAAATATCTTAAATAACAATTTTATTGTTTTTTGTCAGGTATTATTTAATATTTTTTCATTAATATTTTAAAACTCTTTCTTATAACATAATCTAAGTTGGGCGCGTGAAATTAACTGCATGAAATAATAAACTACCTTTCGTTGTATAGTTTTTTTATACTTAAAACGGTCATTAAGGCAGCGAACCGGTTGTTAAATTATTTGAATCCCACCACTGGTTTAGCCCCTACGATTCGTTCCCTGAAGACTTTCATTAAAATAATATTATCCAAATAACTTTGGATGGGAGCACGACTTTAAGGCCTTTACGTAAATCCAGCACAATTAATAGTTTATTGTCCTCCAGCATGTCTCCTTAATAACTAATTACGTATTGATAAAGCGATAAATTGATAACTAATTACGTATTGATATAAAAAAAAAAAGGATACGTCATATGAATGAATATTTTCCTGGCTTTCGTAGATAGGAAAATATTCAGTGATAAGAGACGTACTTATCTCTGGCCGTCCCCTGGGAGCTAAATGATGCTCTTTAAAACGTCGGTTAAGATTGAGTTGCAATAGAGCACTGATTACTGCTTTGTATCTGCAGTAAAACATTAAGAAGATACGATGAATCTTTTTGATGAATTATACAGGATTTTACACTTTGATATTCAGATAGCCACTTGAATTCTAGTCCCGTCCACACATATTCTGTGTGAAAAAAAAAATTCCATATTAACATTATCTACTTAACTTTTTATGTTTTTCATTTTGTTGGTTAAGGTCACGTGCCCAATGTTTTGCTCCATGGGCGAGTGTATACCTCTTCTTAAATACACATTAGTCTAACTGTCCTATCGATTATATTTGTATATAAGGATATCCAAAAGTTAAACCCGAGCATATAGGCTATAAATGACAGAACAGCAAGATATCATGACTGATTCAAGGTTAAGATAGGGAAACAGTAGTAATAGAGCTAATCGTGAAGAGCAATACGAAGTAGAAACATCAAGAAGGTGTTTAAACGCAACCCGTAAAGAAATAAATAAAACACTACAAAATCGGAGGAAAGAGAAAAATAGTCATGAGAGTACGTTGCAGGAACATGTGAAGATCTGTACAGCCAGCAATTACAGCGATATCAAATGTGTCTCTTTCCGAGGTACTTGCAAGATGGAATTTGTTTCCCAATTCTCTCTAGATGAAAGCGCTCTGAGAATCTGATTTTCCAATCATCAGTGAAAAGTATCACAGTCCATTGGTCTTGGTTCCAGTCAACATGCTGTCGCACCAGTTCAAGATCAAATCAGTCCAATGCATAGAGGACTTTTTTTTTCTTTTCTATAGGGTCAAGAGAACAGAGACAGCCGATCGACATCCATAAAGATCTCCCTCTCCACTTCACAATGAAGCCTTCTGTAGAAAGTATACCTGGATACGATTCCTCACGTTGATCAAGAAAAAATAAGTTTCGGAGATAATTCTGAACTAGGCTGCCTAACTGTGAAGTCTCTATGATTACACCCAGTTATGGATAGATAATGGTCATCTTGCATGGTGGCACAAGGGCTGCCTTGGACAGGTACTCAAAAAACTGTTTTGTGTGTTTGGGAACTGGTTTCACAATCTGCTTACACCGCTTGGAATCTTACTCAACCACCTGTTGACTTCTGTTTGGCTTTACCCTTCCTCCCTCTATATTTCTCACAACCTCAAAGAACCATCCAAACGGCATCTTTGTGCATTTTCACAAGCATGATGGTTATCTTGAAATGGATACTAAACGAAAATCCGAAAACATGTTTTTATCGGTTCTGAAAACAGGCTGTTTTTATTTAGTTATCCACTTTGCATGTTTTTATAGTTATGCGCGCGACTTAGTTTACAGGGTAAAACAAATATTTTACTCTATAAACAAATAACGAATATTTAGATCCATTTTTATTTGTAATTAATTTTAAAATGTATTCGCGTTTTTGTGTTTGCTCCTTAGCTTTTTGGCACTAGTGTTTGTTTAACACATGGGTGAATAATAAATAAGTAAATATCAATAAGAAAATATAATAAGTAATAATAATAAGTTGAATAACATGTTGCCTTTATTTATAAATGCAACATGTTATGAAAATCTTTCGAATAGTAAAAAACTATTCGATAAAAAAAGGAGAAAAGAAGAAAGGTGTAAATTATGGGCAATTCTCAACTCCCCATAAAAGTTAATACAGTTATAAGTAAATGCTCAGTAGTTCGCTTGTAAGACTTATGAAACTAAATGAATTATTGGCGTGTAGAAATCTGAATGGCATTCAAGTCATTTTTCCAGTAGTACAAAATAAATTCTGAATTCTGAATAAATTCTACGTAAATTCTGAATATGATTATTCTAAAAAATATTCTGCATACATATATTATACGTTTCACGGATGTTCTCGTTCGGTTCTTCAGCGATCGCTACCCGTTGCTATACCATCTTTACAAATGTCACAAGACAAATTCATAATTATCTTGTTGACAGACAAACCAACAAGGTACCTGGATCTTCAGCAGTATGTTAAACTACTTTAATCCTCAGGTGGCTTAGGCTGGGTATCATGGCAAACAGCTCTTAAGAGAAGTGATCTGTACCTTAGTAAAATGAATTACATCTTGTATTGATTCACTCTGTATTGGTGGAATGATTTCCAATTCCCCATCGCCAATGGAGAAGTACTGACACTGCTCGAGGCCCATTGCTTTCTATTCCTTCCTTAACAGTATAGTGGCCACTTTTCACTGTCATTTGGAGAGGTCTCAGTTCGATTCCCATCGACGACTGGAGGAATATCTAAAGACTTCTTCAATGGACCGTTCAGTTAGCCGATTTCAGGTGAAGGGAGTAGCAGTAGTAGAGGTATGTGATGCAAGAAAGAAAGCTTATATATGTAGCATCAGCCAAAAAAAAAAAAAACATTTCACACATTCAACCATTTCAACGATTTCTCTCTAAAAGTTTGTCCAGTTTCTCCTTGAATTAATTTAAGCTATCAACTTCCACAACGACAGATGGAAGTCTGTTCCAGCAATCAACTACCCGCTGGCTAAAAGAAAATTTCCGCACATCTGTTCGACAACTATCTTTCCTCAATTTGAATTTATGTCCCCTGGGGTTCGTAATCTGAGCAAGAGGAAGAATCCCATCAGAATTGAGCCTACTCAACCCATTCAAGGCCTTATACACCTCAGTCAGATCATTTCGCAGGTGCCTAGTCTCTATACGCTGCAATTTGCAGAACTTAAGCCTTTATTGGTTAGAGGAACCCTTCGTTTCCTCACCAATCTTGTAGCCATTCTCTGTACTCGCTCAAGCAACTCTACATCCCTCCTAAAATGAGGTCTCCAGACCTTTAGGCAGTACTCAAGGCGTGGCCTGACCATTGCCTTATATAAAGGGATAATCACCTCCTTTTTCCCTACTAGCAAAACTGCTGTATATCATTGACAACATCCCATGACCTGCTCTGGAAGCCTGTCTGTTCTGCTCAGAAAACTTCATATCTGACTGCCCAATTACTCCCAAATCTTTTTCTTCTTTGAGTAATCCCCCCCCCCACCGTGAGTTATACGGATATAATACACAGTGGCACTGTATCGTCTTAGGCTGTGAAACGATATGAAACTTCACGACAGAATCATAAGGACAGTGATATTTTAATATGTATGCAATATGTTGTATATAATGTGTTTTCGCATATGTACAGCAGAATGAATGTACATATGGTTCACATCAAATTTACCTTAAATTACTGGCCAGACTGTTCAAGGGCCAACTTAAAATAAATAAATAATAGGAATTGTCTGTATAAATAAATTATAGTAATTAATAAAGTAAATAATAATAATAATAATATTAACCCCTGGTTAATAGTAGCCGTTATGGGCGTGCTGCAGCGTTTATGTATCTTTCTTTTCATATTTATGTTATGTTTCAGTAAAGAGATGAATTAATATTAAAGGAAACGGTACATGACATTTCCCGCAATCTATAACCCCTTTCCCCACGAGATTTATATAGGGTGTGCGTAGGTCAGCTTCCATAGGAGAAGTGAAAGAGGGAATAGTTTTAAATCATCGGTTTTCCTTCTAAAACAGCGGAATTTTCTTTACCTAGAACGAGCCATTACAGCGCTGCCCTCTTGGCGATTTAATAGTAAAAAGATGCCGGCAATGTTGTTACTTTTACATGACAGCTAAAGATGGATGTGTTTTCAGAGTATGGAGAAGCGGTATGACAGGAAAAGACGAGTTGTGAACAAAGCCATTGTGTTTCCATGAACTCCTACAGAAATAATATTTCCGTGTGGCCAACAGTATAAAAGTATTGCAAGTCAACAAAACCGTATTTTCATGCGTGTTCCATATTGCATAGTAGTCTACAAACTTGTATGGTGTTCGTATCGCTGTTAGTACTTGTTTTTTTTTTTTTTTTTTTTTTTGATTTGGTAGTTGTTGGCGCATCGGCTTCTGTGGCCATATTGCACCTCCCAAGGTTTTTGCAGTACTTTGATCCAAGCCCGAGGCGGGAATCGAACCCGCGACCTTTGGGTTGCCGGGCAGGTATTTTACCCACTCGGCTAGCCCGGTCGGCATTAGTACTTGTATGGTGTTCGTATCGCTGTTAGTACTTGTATGGTGTTCGTATCGCTGTTAGTACTTGTATGGTGTTCGTATCGCTGTTAGTACTTGTATGATCTTGTTGACTTGCACCACTGCCTTTGTTGTCCATAATAAAACATTATTTCTGTATGAATTATACAGAAATAATGATAAAATACAAATGTTTTGTTCACTATCCGTCTCTCCTGTAATACAGCATCTCCATACTCTGGAAATAGAGCCCTGTTTTGCTGTCATACCAAAGTGGCAACATCGCTGGCACCTTTCACATTATTAATTTGCCGAAAGGGCTAATGGCTCGTCCCAGGTGAAAAATTCCAACACTTAATATTGGAAACCCGAAATAACCGACTTCTATAGAATGGATCTTTTGGGAGGAGAACCCTTATATTGTCTTCTGTGAAGCAGTTTAATATAGTGCTGACATGTTGTTATCTGGTACATGCAATTAAAGGTATCACTTTATTTTGTAAGACAGTACGATTCATGTTAAGTCAGCCTTAATCCCTTACCAAACACTGTACTGTATTTCATTTATTTGGGAGTGAAATTTTAGAAATTCTGCTGAGTGCTGACAAATGCAGGTCCCTTACTAAGGATACTGTGACCAGTAAATATACGTCGCGAATTCTATAACCTGTCAGTGTGTCATCTAGTGAGACATGACAAATTGCCTTAACAAGGCGGAACCACGGGGACCGAAATCCGACGTAAAACGAAGGTACGAGATATCCAAAAAAACAGAGGGACAACGCAGAAATACTGCTTGTTGCACGCGTTCTACTGCCGTGACTAACCTTGAATGAGCAAGCAATGACGCAAGGCTTATCTTCATACTACCTTCACTTTCACAGGCCAAGAAATCATTTACTCACCTTGATGGCTTCCGGAAGTCCTCCTAACGGGCACCTGACACAACAAATGAGGACGCAAGCCACGCGGCTAGAATTAATCAGATTAGGTGTAGACGACAATTTTGTCTGAGTGGGCAGATACATATTTACATCGAGGTTTTTTCCTGACGTTTTCCTCTCCACAGTTGAATTTTTTTTTTTTTTTTATTTGCACGCATGCAACCGTTTCTCCTACTGAGAAAGCAGGAGACCGAATTCTTAGAAATCGTTTACTCATATACGTTTGTTCTTGAAGTAAAGAATTAAGATGGCGCGAGGGGGGGGGGGACCGAAATGGAATGACGTAAAATGTGAGTGTGGAAAATTGTCCGATGTATGACATCATAGCATCTACACTGAGTGGCCACTGTTTATTAGCTACACCTGTCTAACAGCAAGTAGTTCCTCCCCCCCCACCCTTTAGCCCTCAGGTTTATCCTGCGTTAAGTGCCAAGGAACTAAAACTGCGAAGCGTAGTATATTGTGTCTGTCATTGCATGTATTCTTTCGGCCGGTTTTCTTTTTCTGGACTAAAACCCCCAGTTTCTGAGAGAGAGAGAGAGAGAGAGAACGAGCGAGCAGTGCAACCCTCGGCCGAAGCCGGCTGATTCCGTTACGTTGGGAAACTAGTCTATAAAAATTCTTTGCATCACTGACGGGATTCTAATTCAGGCCTTGTTCCATCCGGTGGGGAACTGTGATTATAATCATTGGGCTACCTGCAAAAGCCTTGGTCCTCAGACCAGCCTAGCTTCGTTGTTAAATGGACTGAACGAGGTGTCGAAAGCGTGTCACAGGAATGCTGATCCATGTTGATCCTAGTTGCTCACTGCAGTTGTTGCAAATTAGATAATGGCGAGTTTCTACTCCGAAGAACTCGTTCCACTTCATCCCACAGCTATTCAATTGGATTGAGACTTGGAGGCCACCATATTTATTTATTTATTCAATTGATTGCTAGTTGCAATCGCTCCTTGTACAGCATGCAAGCCAGAGGGGATAAAATAACATACAACACAGAATAAATTTACATAAATATTGACAGTTTAGTAAAAAAAGTCCATCGTGCTGGGTGTCTCCAAAGAGGAGTATCCGCATCATGTTCCAGTTAGTACTGATGCGATTCAGTTTCGTAGTAGCCTGCACTGTAATCAATTCTGTACAATCCTGAACTTGTGACGGCGCATTATCCTGTTGAAAAAACGCACTCGCAAATGAATACACTGCAGCCATGAAGGGATGCGCCTGATAAGAAACAATTTCCAGATATTCTGTGGTATCCACATTGTTTCGCTAGTATCAACGGGCCCAATGTGCAAATCAAAAAATCAAATTATTATATTAAGGTCACCCGTAAATGATTACTATACCCGTTTATATATTATGTCTGTAAATTGCGTGTGTTCTCTGGTTGATTTGCCTGTTTTGCTGGAATAAAAACCCCAGTTTCTGAGGGGGGGGGGTAAACCTTGCTATCTACGCCTGAGACCGACTAACTCAGCCACAGAGTGAAAAAATCCCATTAAAGTTCCTCGCGTCATCGACGGGATTCTGACCCAGACCTTTTCCACCTTGTGTGGTGTGGGGAGGACGGTGACGATACCACTGCGCGCACAGACGGGCCCAATGTGCATTCCATTTATTTGTACACACAATTCTTTACAGTTTATATACAAAAACTTACAGAGAAGATATATATACAATTTTATATACATTAGCATTCTCATTATACATATATAAAAAAATATATACTATATTGTATACGAACACGTGTTTGTGTGTGTGTTTTACCTGTATCAAGGGTGGCTCCTAGGCCTTAGTCCATCTCCACCTTGCACGTCTGTGTTGGTGCAGAAACTCTGCAAAGCTTTTTATCGCTTGAGGGAGCAGCCAACACCTAGGCAGCCGCTGCCTGCCCCCAGGCACAAGCGGCCAAGCCTGGGTCTACTATTGCCTTTAGTGCCTTGGGCACAAATCCCGCACCCACCGGAGATAGTGCAATACCGGTGGGTGCCAGCAACCCGTCCCCAGGTTGCCCAAACCTGGAAACCAGCAAAAAAAAAAAAAAAAAAAACCCAAGCCTCAGCAGATACAAGCCAATTTGGAAAACTCCAATAAACTTAGCGTAGTAAATATTTACATTTGTACAAAAGATAATAGAATTTTAACTCTAAATACTAGTAATACAATTCAATTTACATATCTTACAAGTCATCCTATTTATGTTTAATGGGATACGAACATTTATATTAACTTCTCAGCTGTCAGATTTATATTCGATTTTGGATTTGAGTTCTTAGTTGAAGTCTTTTCTTAAAGACCGATTCTGCAAAGGTCTGGGCCCAATGTGCAACAGAAAAACGCTCTCCACACCATTATACTGCTAGCTTGCATTGTTAATGCCTGGCGCAGGATGAGTCCAGAGACTCACGTTTTCGCCGTTTTATAGTTCCCTCTCCTTCCATCAAAAGAGAAGAAAAAAAAAAAAAAAACTAATGTGTTCCTCGAGTCAGTGGGATTTCGAACTCGGGCCTTTTCCACCCTGCGTGGGGAGGATGATGATTATAACCACCGTGCTACTGTGAGAAGTAGTCCGCTATCAGCATGATACAACAGGAATCGGGATTCGTCAGACCAGACAAATTTTTCCAACCCTCCGCTGTCCAATGTTAGAGTTAAGAGGGATAGCAGACCTAGGATTGAAATTGATAGGTTAGAGGAGGTGTATAAAGCAGATCGGAGGCTGTATTTCAATGCTATTTACAAAGGAAAAAAAAGGACCGCTTGGGATAGGTTTGTTTATTCTTCCTTAAAGGACGATCCTTGGAGTTTACCTTATAATTTGGTCACGGATAAGATTCATCTTGGCGACTTGTATTCATCAATTTCGTCTGGTGATTGTTTGAGACCCTGGGTTGGAGTGAATACATTAATGTTCTTCTTGATAATATTATTCAACAAGATTTTCTGGTTCCTGAGGGAATGGAACAGTCCAGAATGCGGTTTGAACATCTGACATTTCTTGGTTCATGTCAGGAGGATCCTTTTGATTGCATTGAGATTTAAATGCTATAATGACCATGAAAGATGGAAAGTGTCCTGTCAGGACTTACTTGAGGTGGCAGTTCTTAAGCTTGTTTGTCCTCAAATTATAGTAAATTTGCTGAACAAATGCCTGTGTGACGGGGGTTTCCCTAAATTTCGGAAGCAGGCACGTCTTAAGCTTTTGCTTAAAAGTTTTGATAAACATACAAATGATCCATCTTGTTATAGACCCATTGCTTCTAATTATTGGTAAAACATTGGAAAAGTTAATTGTTTCTCTGTTTCAAAATTATTATCATTCTAAAAATCTACATGCAAATACACAGTATAGTTTCATTCGTAGAAAATCTACTGTAGCTACTATTCGTTTGGTTCTGGATTCTGTTGGTTCTACTACTTCAAAGTATGTCCTCAGCCTCTTCGTGCACTTCAAAGGGGCCTTTGACACTGTACGGTGGCAGTGTCCTGGCGAGGTTCCAGGAGGCCGGGGGTTTCTTCTCCTTTTCTGTCCCTTCTGGTTTCTGTTTGGTCTCTAGATCTAGTGGCTGCCCTCAGGGATCCGTTCTTGGCCCTGTGTGCTGGAACGTAGTCCTTGATGGTTGGCTCTTTGTGGATCGTGACAACATCCTTCAGATCGCTTATGCCGATGATCTGGCTGTTTTGATTTCTGGTGACTCCATGTTGGAGTTGGAATGCAGATTTAATGAGTTTCTTGACGATTTAAATTCCTGGCGTAGGATACACAAATTAAAAATATCTATTAGCAATACTAAGCAGATGCTATTAAAGGGACACTTAAATATTAACAGACCTCCAATAAGGCTTGATGGGGAGTCGATCAAAATTACAAGATCTTATAAATACCTTGATTTATTTTTGGTTGATTGTATTAACTTTATTGGGCATGCCAGATATGTTTTACGGAAAATTAAAATTCTGATTAGCAAAATCATCAGAATTACTAGAACTGTGTGGGGTATTAAACCTTCCACACATAAAATGTATTATTCATGTATTTTTATACCCATTGTTTGTTATGCTGCTGGAGCTTGGGGTTCCAGGGTTAATCATTGTATGGTCAAAATATATTTGTTCAAGCGCAGCGTTTTTTCTTGCTAGCTGTAAGTCGATCATGTAGAACCGTGTCTACCGCTGCATTGCAAGTCCTATGTCATAAAGTTCCCATTCAGTTTCAAGTAATTCTGCGATATTTACTATATCATCGTCAGAAAGCTCTCCCTGCTAGTGTGGGTGATTATACTTATAATTTGAAGCTGCACGGGAAAGAGGATATTAAAAGACTTTGAATTGCATTTGTTAATGAATGGCAAAGTTCTTGGACTGACTCTAATCTTTGTAGAATCAACAACTTTCTTCCTGTAGTCTCTAATTGTGAAAACCAGCTTGCCTGGTTTAATCCAGGTCTTTTTGTAACCTTCCTAATTACAGGTCATGGGAGCCTGAATTATAAATTATATTCATTGGGTTTCGCTCTCTCTCCTTTATGTCATTGTGGCGCTCCTGAAACGGTGGAGCACCTCATTTTCGACTGTATAACGTATTTTGATATTAGGAATGAATTGCAATTGTTAACAAGTACTTATATGCCTGATGATGTTCCAAGGTTTATTGCTTGTAGAGAAAAATTCATGGCGTTTTCTGACTTCGCAGAGAAATTGTTCAAGTGCAGAAAACGGTTATTGAATATAGGAAATCATAATAATAATTAAACCTAAGTTAATTTTCAATTAACACGTTGGTGTAATGACATTTTGTTTTTCACTCTGTGCCTATTGCAACTTTGTGTACCGTTTTCGTGTAGAACTTTCTGTTCTGTGGGTTTGTTGAAACGACGGAGCTTTGTTACATACGGCTAGCGTCTAGATTGCAGGCTTGGTTGTGGAGTTGGATGTTTGCATTAGTAGAGGCACATGATGCAAGAAAGCAAGCTTATATAGCATCAGCTAAAAAAAAAAAAAAAAAAAAAAAACCTTCTCATTTCGCCAATCCACTCGCTCGAAATGTTTTGTCTAATTCTGCCTTGAATCTATTTACGCTTTCAACTTCTACAACAACAGATGGAAATTTATTTCAGCAATCAACCACCCACTGGCTAAAGGCAAATGTTGGCAATATTCACTCCGATGAGTGTTAATCATGCATGTTTTTTTTTTTATGTGAACCCCAAACACGAGAGGTATTAGAACCTATAGTACTTAGTACCGTGCTTGGGTTTGAGGTTAAGAAGACGAAAGAAGATATTTGTTGACATTGGACTTGAACTTCTGTAGATTGTAATTTTCAGGAAATACGTATGAAGGAAGGTTGTTCCAGAAAACGGCAGTTGAATGAATAAATGAGGAAGATGAAAAGTTGGTTCTGTGGGTTTGAAGTTGGACAGTAAATGGATGTTGGCTGGTGGCGGCACGTGTTCGGACTGTTTTGAAAGAGAGAGCAGGAATTATAGAAGCCAATTCAGAAGAACAGTGCCCATGGAAGTATCTGTAGAAGAGGCATGTAGCAGAAACAGTGCGTCTATGAGAAAGCGAGTGGAGAGACTCTGTTAGAGATGAATCATTAATTAACCTAACTGCCCTCTTCTGAATGGAATCAAGAAGCCGGAGAGAGGTTTTGGGGGTACCACCCCAGATATGGGAACAATATTCCATGGCAGGGCGAATTTGCGATTTATACAGAGTGAGCAGCTGTTTGGAAGAAAAGTAACGCCGAGAGCGAAAGAGAAAACCAAGTTTTTTAGATGCAGAGGAAGCAATATTTGTAATGTGCTTGTGCCAAGAGAGATTAGAAGTCAGGGTAATCCCCAAAAGAGATATATCATTTTGCCTAGAAATCGGAGTGTCACTAAAGATAAGCATAGGAGCAGAAGAATCCTTTTTGCGAGATATAAGACAAGACTGAGTTTTAGAAGAGTTGAAATCAACTAAGTTGTCTTTGCCCCACTGGAGAATTACCTGAAGATCGGCATTTAAGGAATTGGTAGCAGATTTTCGAGAAGTTGAAGCTGACTGAGCAGGACAAGGTTTCTCAAAATGGAATGTTGAATGCGATGTGCTATCATCGGCAAAACTATGGATAGGATTTCCAGTCAATGGAAGAAGGTCATTGATATACAAGAGGAAAAGAGTGGGGGAAAGAACTGAACCTTGGGGGACACCGGCATTAGTGGAGAAGTTAGAAGACAGAGAGCCATCTACCATCACCCTCAGTGAGCGATCAGAGAGAAAACTGGATAACCAATTACTAAAAACAGTTGACAAACCATAAGATGGAAGCTTGTTTAGAAGACCTTTATGCCAAACACGATCAAAAGCCTTTGAGATGTCAAGAGCAACTACTTGTGTTTCACCGAACCTTTCCATTGAATTAGTCCATAAATGGGTAACATAAGCCAGAATATCTCCAGTGGATCGACACTGACGGAATCCATACTGGTGATCATTGATCAGACGGAAGGTTTCTAGGTAGTTTAAGAGTTGGCGGTTAATTGATTTCTCCATTACTTTAGAAAGAGTAGAAGTAATTGCAATGGGACGATAATTGGATGGGAGGGATTTGTCACCCTTTTTAGGAACTGGCTGGATATGAGCAAATTTCCAAGCAGAAGGAAAAACACCTTTGGAATAAGAAAGTGAAAAAAGGCGGCAAAGAATAGGAGTAAGTTCAGGAGCACAGGTTTTGAGAACACGTGGAGAAATACCATCAAGACCTGGAGCTTTCATAGCATCAAAATTCATCAAAATCCTTCTGATATCCTTTTGACGGAAGACCACAGGAGGCATTGAATGGAGCGTGTTGGGAATGGTGGGAGGTGTTTTACCAAGATCATTAATACATGAGCTGGAAGAAAAATGGGATGCTAGCAGGTCAGCTTTATCCTTGGCTGAAGTGGCAACAGAACCATCTGGTTTGGACAGAGGTGGGAGCAAAGATGGGCAAAAGTTGCGGCCAATAGCTTTGGCAAGAGACCAGAATGCTCGGCTACCATTAGGGCAAGAAGCAAGTTTTCTACTCTTAGCCTGTTCAAACTCTAGTTTGGGCTGGTTAATAACTGCTTTACAACTGTTGCGAGCTTTGGTGTAGGCAGAAAATGAAACTGAAGAATTAGAAACAAGCCAATTACGATATGCAACATTCTTCTCTTGGACAGCCTTAGCACATTTATTGGAAAACCAAGGTTTAGATAAAGGACGAGATTTTAAAGTGGAGTGTGGGATAAAGGATTCCATTCCTGCAAGAATAATTTCACTGACACGATCTGAGCAAACGTTGACATCAGAAGTTTTGAAACAGTAATCCGACCAAGGAAAAGAAGAAAAGAAGTCTCGCAGGTCATCCCATTTTGCATTCTTGTAATGCCAAACAACACGTGGTTTGGAATAGCCATGAGATAAAGGTTCCATTGGAAAAGAGACAATCACCAAGTTGTGATCTGAAGTGCCTAAAGGACCTCTCACTTCGACCGTGTACTGTACTTAGAAGGGTTGTTTGTGAGAAAAAGATCAAGCGTATTGGCTGTATGATTAGGATTGTCCGGTATTCTTGTAGGTAAATGAACAATCTGTGCTAGGTCATTAGTAATTGCAAAAGCCTCAGCATCTCGACCTGCTGGGTCGGTGTGACTAGAAAACGGAAGCCAGCTGGAGTTGTGAACATTAAAATCACCAAGGAAAATTACTTCACTGTTAGGAAAGTTGGACTGGAGAAAGTTAAGTTGCAAAGAGAGGAAGTCAAAGAGCTCCAAGTGATTAGTGGAGTTGGGAGAACGGTAGAGACAACAGATGAATTTGACAGAATGAGCTAGAGAGATTTTAAGCCAGAGAAGATCAAAGAGAGGAGATTCCAAATTGCCAAGTCTCTGACAGGGAATATCAGAACGGACATATGCACAAGTACCACCTTTGAGGCGAAAGGAATCATACAGCGAATAATTTGGGCATCTGAGCTGAGCAGTAGATGAATCAACCGATAACTGAGATTCTGTCAGAAAAAGTACATGGGGTTTGGCAGACTGCAAGTGGAAATGGACATCGTTGAGATTAGAATTGAGACCACGTATATTTGTGAAATGAATTAGGAAGTCCTTGGGAGGTTTAGATCTTTTCGCAGATAAGCTTGCTCTATTAGTTTGACAATTCATGGTGTATTCAATAGTAAGAAAAAGTAGGTGGGACATTCTGTATGAAGTAATGAAATTTTTGGATATGGCGTACATGTGGTAAGAATATACCCAGATCCTTGACATAACGTGGCCTCGACAATGCTCCCCGCATACACACTACTCGGACTCCCTCCAGTCACTATCTGGCAGAGTAGAGGCAGCAAGATTATACACTAGCTGATCCGGAAGCTTCCTAGAGAGTTACCAATAGGTTCAGTCCGGTGTACTAACTAGCGGCCGGCCTGCGAACACCGTTTTAGAGCTGTACCCTCGAAATGTAAGGAATATTGGATCTCGCCACGACGTTCATCATAACCTCAAAAGTCATCAATCATACTGCATGATGGAAGAGATAGGGAAAGGTTGACCGGAACTTAGCTCTAGAGACTAAACATGGGTTCCACCATTTCAAGCCTCCAATAAGCAAAGTGGTGGTATTTCACTGGTTGATGAGAGTCATCTACCACCTAGTGATATACCAAATACATATGTATATACCAAATACATAAAACTTGTAAACAGTTTCATGTATTTGGTTTGTACAGGTTTTTTTTTTTTTTTTTTATGGCTAATTAGTGTACTGGTAAGCTGGTTGGGCCCTGCTGGGTAGTGGTATTGCTTTGTTTTGACAAAAACTTAAATGTGATATGATGCCTATGTAAATAATTATTTGATGGTTTCTCTGTCTTGCACTTTAAACTTTCTTTTCTAACTTCTTCATGTTCGGGGGTCTTTTTCATCTTCTTCTATCTGCTTTCCCTTCCCTCCCATCTCTCTAACTAAGCGTTATATTTCCTATCTTCCTTTCAGTTCAAAATTCAAGGCTCCCATGCTTGCCTGATAGTCCCATTAAGTTTCTCTGGTAGAAAGTGGACCCTGGCATGCCTCCTCGTGGCCACGGTTGGGAGTCAGGGGATCTGGTGTCCCCTACCCCCTGGCTGTGAAGTCGCCAGGTGCTGGCACTCAACACTCAACATAACAAGACACATACTTGCACACCTACATACACACACTTGCCGGCCTTGGCCTTTTGCCTTTTCAGATGCTACAGCAGTATATAGGAGAAACACACCTTGACCTTGTCCAATGTTAGTGTTTCTCAGTCGGCTGTAACCGCACCTTCTTGTTTCTTGCTGACAGGAGTGTGGAACTCGGTTCGGTCTTTGGCTGCGACCCTCATTCGCAGAAAGGTGCGACGAGTTGTGTGTTATGAAATAACTCTTTGTTACTGTACTGTATTGTTATTTATTTTTTTATTATTATAATTCAAATACAATACTGCAATACATCCAAAGATTGCGGTTAAAGTACAATTTTATTTGAAAGAAACAGTGAAAAATCGAAATAATTCTATTTATCCCACGAAATCTCCCCAAGTTTACTTCTGACGACATCCTAGTTCATTCTATGATAGTCTCTATACGGCGTTTCTCCAAATTCTAAATCGAGAGCGATTGCTGCGTGATCAGGGTTAAATAATGCTTTTGTGTACAGTACAGGGAGATTTCTATTGGAGGAAACCAAACCAAGGAAGCTGGTTCCGCGTGTGGGAATTTTGAAGAAATCTGAAATCTGAAAGAAATCTGAAATTCGCATCGATAGTTATGATAGCTATGATAATTATGATAGCTATGATAATTATGATAGCTATGATGGCTAGATGTTCTTATTGGCTAGCCAAGGCAGTAGCGCTGAACGTACAAATACTGTATTCCTCTTTAGCAGCCGCCTCGTTTACACCGCTTTTATATTCTCTCAGCCCTATCAGGCTAGAACACTGAACAATCGTATTATTAAATCTCTAGTGACATTTTTATTTCAAAAAAGCATGAGGGCATAGCAAACCACTTTACCATACCTTTGCCAGAAAAACTAAGTGAATTTTTCTGCTTAGTGGTAAAGTGGCAGCATTCTTAAAAAGAAAAAGAGAGGGGGGAAAAAAAAGCTCACGCGTTGTGGATAAACGACAATTTTTTTTCTCAGTTGTCTCTAAGAATTCATCGAAAAAAGTCAACTAGAACTTAAAAAATATAAATTGTTGTCGCATGTCTCCCTGAAAGCTCCATTAAAAGTTACCTAAAAAGTTTTGCTCACTGCTTAGCGATGGAATCGAAAGAATGAGAAACCTCTACCGCACAAATACTGACGGCGAAAAGCTTTCATTTTCTGAAAAGAAAAGTTATAAGAATTATTTTGGCTTTCTGTGAGTAGTAGTTGCATCTTTCGAGCTTTCGTGGAAATTGCTATCGAAGTCTTTTTTTAAATTTTTATTTTACTTCCCTTATTTCTGCTTCTCTAAACTGGTGACTATTAAGAAAATATAGTAGGAATTCGTTTGAAAGTGGAAAACTATTTCAGACTTACGAGGTGGAACCAAGACCGTATGCAACATCATTAAAAATACAAGCCCATGTAAAGATGTTGCAGTACGAGTTTATTAATGTAAACTAATAAAGTAATTATCAGATCTTTCTTTTATCTTTTTATTATCGATGATGTGAGTTATCATGTGTGCAATATCTTATGTAGTGAGTAAATTAATAGATAACAGAGCTGCAAATAATCAATTCACTCCAGGGGCTCACATCTGGTGAGTATGGGCTTGGCACACCCAGGGTCCTGAGCTGGATATTATTATTATTAGTCATATGGTGCAAGGAAGCCTGAGGCTTATGCTGCACCAGTCAAAAAAATTCCCAAGTTACCTTGAGAGAGAGAGAGAGAGAGAGAGAGAGAGAGAGAGAGAGAAGCAGAACGAAATCATCAAGAAAGAGAAGAATGATGATATCCAGCTCAGGACCCTGGGTTTGCCAAGCCCATACTTACTAGATGTGATCCCCTGGGGTTCAACATTCTTCTCTTTTTTTTGTGATTACCTTCTCTCTCTCTCTCTCTCTCTCTCTCTCTCTCTCTCTCTCTCTCTCTCACGGGGTAATTTATTATCGTAATTAAAAAAAAAATTAAAAGTAATTAAAAGTAATTAAAAAAAATTTTTTTTCGGCTGGTGCAGCGTAAGTCTTAGGCTTCCTTGCACTATATGAAAAAAAAAAAATAAAAAAATAATAATCCGCCTCAACCGTCGGAGTATGTGTGGTGGTGCCATCTGGTGCCACTTTTGAGAATTAAATAAATAAAATAAATAAACCACTGGACATAAGCCGAAGCTAAACAAGTCCACCTCCATAGATGGATGATGTCGCAAATAAATATTATTCATACTGCATCGAGTGTGGCGCAGAGGTCGGTTCGAAAAGTTGGAGACAGTCACCCGAGCAAGACAGTGGAGCAAGTGGTGCTGTCCCCCGTAAGGCTACCAAAGAGAAGGGCAAGACCCTCCAGCAGCACCAACTGAAAGTGTTTCCTGCACAACTGCGCTAGCGACCACCCAGGAAGGAAGAAAACGCCAACGCATGAAGTGGAGCATTGAAATGAATACATACATCATGCGAGCATACTATGAAATAACCAGGCTAGAGACCGATATGACAATGTACAGATCGTGACTACATACCAAGTGGTTGGAACGATACTCGGATATTCAGGTCACCGAACAGCGATCAGCAGAACAAAGAAGGACCATCGTCACGAAGAACCTAATAGATCCTGCCATCTTGGAAAAAATCAAGCAGGATGTCAGCGATCTGCTACAAAGCACAAAGAATCTGGTCAATATGGAACCAGAGGAGGAACAGCATACCATGGAACCAGAGGAGGAACAGCATACCATGGAACCAGAGGAGGAACAGCAAGAAGAAATACAACCCAGAGTAGCTGAAGTGGAAAGAGGCGAAGTCATGCTATCCAGAATAGAAGGTGAGTGGAAGAAGGCCCTAACAGAATTCGAAGGAATGGACCCCACAAAAACCCACCTGATACCTAAGCAGAGGCCAAATAAAATCCTGTGGAGAGTAACAGACCACCTCAATCGGCAAATAATGCCACATTACCTTGACAACAATGATGCAACGCTGGAGGCTATCCACACAGCCGCCGACCAGGCTAGCCGAGTGGGTAAAGTGCCTGCCTGGTAACCCAAAGGTCGCGGGTTCGATTCTCGCCTCGGGCTTGGATCAAAGTACTGCAAAAACCTTGGGAGGTGCATTATGGCCACAGAAGCCTATGCGCCAACAACCACCAAAAAAAAAAAAAAAATCCACACAGCCGTATACTGTGCTGCCATAGTAGCCACTAGGATTAATGGAAAAGAAACGAGAGATCAACAGCAAAAGAACCGAAAACAGAAGAAACCGCCAGCTTGGGAAAGAAGACTTCAGCAGAAGAATTAAGAATCAAAATAGGTCAGTTGACCCAGTACCAACAGAGTAATAGAAGTAAGAAATTGATAAGAAAGGTGAAGAGCATCCTCAAGAGAGACAGCGTCTACAGCAAACAGACCAGAAATCAGAGAATAGGAGAATACTTGGACACACTGAAGCAGAACCTCTTCGCACTCAGCAAGAGAATACACCGATACAAAGAGAGCTACCAGAGGAAAATAAACAATGGAATCTTCGACGAGGACCGAAGAGCCTTCTACAGAAAACTGGGCGAAGATGAGAAAGCAGGAAACGGACCACCCGAGAAGAAGACGATCGAGGAGTTCTGGGGAAATATCTGGAGCAGTGAAGTAAGACATAACAGCAGAGCACCCTGGATAGAAGTAGAACGGAAGAAAACCAAGGACATACAAGAGATGAGAGAGTGGGATATTCGAGAAGAAGAAGTAAAACAGTTGATCAGGAACACCCACAACTGGCGAACCCCGGGAATTGATAACATCCACAACTACTGGTTAAAAAGCTCACCTGCACACACAAGCACCTAGCAGAGCAGTTCACTCGAATGATAAGGTATCCGTAGACAATCCCGAAGTTTCTTACTGAAGAAATCACATATTTGAAGCCTAGAGATGAAGAAACAAGAAACCGCGAAATACAGGCCAATCACATGCCTCCCAACGATGTACAAGATCCTGACCAGCTGCATAACTAAGAAGATATCAGACCACTTAGAGAGTCAAAACATAATGGCCGAACAGCAGAAAGGATGCAAGTGGCTGAGCAAAGGATGCAAGGAGCAATTAACCATAGATGCCACAGTTATGGAGCAAGCCTTCAAGAAGCACCGCAACCTATACACGGCCTACGTCGATTACTGCAAGGCCTTCGACTCCGTACCTCATAGCTGGTTAATAGACCTGATAGAACAACAGAAAACAACCTGAAGGATTACTTCGAGGACAACACAGCACCACTCCACCAGGCCATAAGGAAGATAGATAAGTGGTATACCCCACTCAATCTAAGCGAGGAAACCCCTCCTGCCCAAACGGTACAAAAAACGAAGTTAGAAAGATGGGCAAAGAAGACACTCCACGGCAGACATTGCAATGAACTCCATCAAGATTACATCGATAACATTGCTTCCAATGCATGGCTCACAAGCGGGACGCTCTTCCTCGATACTGAAGCATTCATGCTGGCCATCCAAGACCAGGTAATCAACACCAGAAACTATAGAAAATATGTCGCAAAGGAGCCCGGAATATCAGATGACACATGTCGACGACGCCACCCAGTCCCAGAAACGATCAAACACATCACCGCGGGGTGCAAAGTGATCACCCAGACTGAGTACACTCATAGACACGACCAGGTAGCCAGGATAATACATCAGAAGCTAGCGAGGAAATACCAGTTGACCAAAGAAAGTGAAGTAAGACATACTGAAGGAGTCACAGTACAAGTACGAACCCCAGGCAGTACTAGAGACCCGAACCCACCAGCTGTACTGGGACCGCGCCATAATAACGGATAGGAAAATCGCGCACAACAGACCAGACATAAATAACCCTTGTGGACAAGAAGGAAAAGGCTACCTATCTGATTGACATAGCGGTACCCAACACTGCCAACCTGCAGAAAACCATGGGGAAAAATCAGGAAGTATACGAACCTAAGACAGGAGATCAAAGAGATGTGGCATATGCAACAAGTAACGACCATCCCGATCATCATGACAACCACAGGTATGGTGCCAAAGACCCTACATAACAGCCTAGCAGCAATAGATCTCCCAGCGACCACCTATAAGGAACTCCAGAAAGTCGCAATTCTGAACACCTGTAGGATTGTCAGAGTTCCTCGACCAACAGTAACTTCAGACATAACAACAACTACCCTGTGTACTTGGTAGCAATACCCGTCACGAGGTGGAACCCCCCAATCAGGGAGAAATAATATAAGAGATAATAATAATAATAAACCTGAGACAGGAGACAAAGAGATGTGGCATATGCAACAAGTAACGACCAACCCGATCATCATGTCAACCACACGTATGGTGCCAAAGACGCTACATAACAGCCTAGCAGCAAACACCTACAATGAACTCCAGAAAGTCGCCATTCTGAACACCTGTAGGATTGTTAGAGAGTTCCTCGACCAACAGTAACACCAGACATAACAACAACCACCCTGTGTACTTGGTAGCAATACCCGTAACGAGGTGGAACCCGCAATCAGGGAGAAATAATATAAGAGCAATAATAATACATACGTTCTACGTTATATATTAATTAGTTAAGAAATGGAGGAATTACCTCTATGATGTCTTGTAGAACACTTCAGTGATGATACTCTCCGTTGTTAAACAACTATACATATAGTTTACATGTATTCCACACCCTCGTAGACAAAATCAGTAATCCCCCACACCATGGAATCGGAGGCTCGCGGACTCCAAAATACATCGAATCACCAACACCAATCTTTGAGTGAGAGAATACCATACGTTCGTATTTTATAGTATGAACCAGAGCTGTAATGCTCAATACGTTCTACTTTGATATCAATAGTAAAAGAATAAGAGAAGTTTACCTCAATATGATACGTAGAACGCTTCCGTATGATACTCTCCAGAAATTAAAACGAAACCAATTAAAAAATCGAAAACCTTACATTACAGTAAAAAATAATTAAAAACAATTGAACACAATTAGAAAACAATTTAAAAAATTAATTAAAAAAGTAATTACAAGAACTGAACGAAAAAATTGCAAAACGATTTTCCTTGCTGAAGCTGACAACGCTTTTCGACCGTATGTCGTGATCACAGGAATGAAAATTACTGAATAGGGGTGAGCATGAAACTTAAATTACAGACAAAATGTATAGGACAGAAATCTTTGGTAATGTGTACCGGCAGGTACAAATATAATAAGAAGACTAATTTAATAATTTATATAATAATATTTAGCATTTAACAACCATTCGCAAGTAATTAAACCAACTTAACAATTAATCCATTAATGGATTAACAATTAATCCATTAACCACATACTCTTGTGTTTTTTCATCTCCAAATTTTGTAAATAAATTCATGTAAATATGCTTGTAAATACTGATATAATGTAACCACACCCTCTAGCCATGTGCTGTCAATGGGTGTCTCGAAAGAGAAATAAACAGATAATAATAATAATAATACATAGGGATTATTTGTCTTCGCGCATGCGCGTAAAAGACTGCGAATCGGAGATTAGATATGGCCGGCAAACATTAACAGAATTCTCGTGTAATTTAATTTCGACGGTTTCTGCAATTAATAGTCTCGTTTAATTACGTCAGACATTAAGTATTTTGGCCTCATTAAATAAAAAAAGTGATTTTCGTTAAACATACTTTTTTATTTAACGAGGCCAAAATACTAACTAATGCTAACTCCATCGCCTCTGGATTTTAACTCAAGAAATTTTTGCATTTATATGGTTGATAAATTACGGAACAAACTCTAGTTACGAAGTTCATATTTCTCATTTATGCAGTTTATCAAATATCAAAAATTCACAAATTTAGATGGCTGCATTTTCTAGATGCGCAACTACGTAATTTATTCAAGAACGATTCTGAAAACAATGTCATTGTCAACACCTTGTTTAAAGTATTGTTTTTGTCAGAGGTGATAGCCAAGCTATTATTATTATTATTTTTTTTTTTTAAAACGATGAAAGAAAAATATGTTCAGCTATAATATATGTTCAGTTATAATGCCTAAATTCCATAGCAGTACTCAATACCGAAACAGTAGTTATGAAACAAATCGAATACAATAACGTTATTCTTATTACAATAAAGCACGGACGAAGATGAAATAGTTTACAATATCCTATAAAAGGAGCAGGGAGAACCTTGAATCGTTCCACCAACTTCAAAAGTAACATTTTTCGGTGTCTGCAATTTTTCGTTTTCTGTTTTTAAAGATAAGCCGATAGTAGGGTTATTATAAATTGGTTTACAATGATGAATTTTTAATTTATCAAAAAATAAAAGACTTTGCAGTACTTATCTTTTTAACTTTATTACTTGCAAATACAGTGTATTTGCAACGTGTATACTCAATTCCATTTGACTAAATCGAGTTTCGCTTATTTGGTACAAGGAAACCGATATTACTGGAGATGAACTCCGATACGTGACTTTCTATAATACTGTATAAGCTATCACGCGACATAACCTAATTTCTTTCTTTTTGATACTGACTGAAGATGTGTCATCTCGAAAATGTTTAGTCACAGTGTCTGATATTCCTCCAGTTTTTACTGTATCACGGTTTCTGAAAACTAAGTTCTACCTCATTTTAATAATGCCGGATTTAGGTAGTCTGGGACTCCCCCCCCCCTCTATCACATAAATACATGAAATATTAATTCTAAAACAAACTGATACTGTAGTAGTAGCGAATATAGTTAGACGCAGTAAACGAAAAGAGCAATACTTATAGTAAACGAATTACACTTAAAAAGCTAAACTTTTACTCCTTACAGTAATTGTGTTGGCCCGGGCCCTCTCTCAATCCCTGCAACCTTGGGGTTCTGGAGAAACTGTGCCACTGTACCCCAGTAATATGTTTTTACCGTAGGCTATTTAGATGATTTTTTTTTTTTACAATTTTCAATGCTCCCGACCATTAGCAGTTATAGTTCGTTTTACATTTTATTTAACAGTATTACTACACTACTTCATTCAATTGAAAATAATTAATTAATAATAAATGTGAATCAGAATAATGTCATATCACACATCAGCGATGACGAACCAGTGTGCATGCCATTGGAAATATGCGGCCATTCATTTGTTTATATCAGGAACCGGCAACCTTTTCCATTGTTGAACTGTTTTAAAAATGTGTTTTGTGGTCGACAAGTCGATCGCAATCGACCACTTTCTGGGCTCTTGGTTTATACTGTGCTATCAAGTATTTTTTGTTCAAAGTTAAATTTGTTTTACGGTCTTATGAGCCACATCTAGCGGTGACAACCGTCAGTGTAATTGTGTGCAAAATTATGCGGCAACAAAGTTCCCATTAGACACTTTCAGGTAGTGTTACCGTTTTATATATAAAAAAAAACATTATATGCTAATTTTAGTTTATTTTTTTTCTTTGGCACGCGAAAACTGTTATACTTTAGTTTCAAATTAATTTTGTCACGCAAGCCGAAAGTGGTTCGCCTTTGCTGTTATGTATCACGTGAATGGGGAATTTTCCAATTCTCATATCAATTAGGTTTATGTCAATTCTCTGTTTCAAAATGTCTAATTCTATATTTCAATTCAAAATTTATCCCAAAAAATACGGCGTTTCAATTTGTGTGAAGAAGTATTTCACAAAAAACAAAGCAAAAAAAAAAAAAAAAAGAGAGATGTCGGTAGGTAGCCTATGTGGTATGCTTAAAAAAATTGATTGTGCAGTCCAGGTAGTAATAGCTTCATGCTAGTGAAATGTGTGTTCCACTTTCAGCAAGTTTTCATACTGATAAATATGGAAAATGACAGTGATGTACGAGTACATACACAATGGCATTAGTGGTTTTTGTGCATTTGGCCTAGTATTAAGTAGTCAATAAAAAGGAAAGAGCCAAACATGTATGGTTAAATTAAATGGCTTCGAAAAGTAGTGAAGCAAAATAAGAATGCGTGGAATGGTAACTAAGCCATTTATTTTGTCAGCCATAACTTCGCACGCGCTTTTAACATTCCCTATTGCGCCTTGCACTTTAAAAGAACTGGAATAATTAGCCAACAAGCACCAGGATTCCAAATTCTCGCAACACTACAGAGATTCCAAGGTTAATAACCTTTTTGATAATAGCTTGTCCGCCAGGGACCTAGATAGTCAGGCTGCATTTCAAGTAAATATCGCACTCTTTTCTTGATGTACTACATAACCACAGATCCCCCCCTCCCTTTGCTTAATGACTATAATACTGTTTTGTTTCATATAAACAGCAAAGCATGCGAGAACTAAGCATCTTTTATTCTCTTTGTCTCTTTCATCGTTTCATTTCAAATCACTATGAAATTACTGGATGCTTCGTTTAGTCTTTTACAAATTAGGCGAGTCATTACCAAGTGCATTTGTGTTCAGATTATGTGTGCAATTTAAGGAAGGAAACAGGACCTCACGTTATTTACCACTTTCTGTAATGGTGTTTTGTTGAGCACAAAGGTTCCTCTCTCTCTCTACTGGAGATACTTTTCATTAATGGATATACTCGCTGCATTCCTAAAAAAATATATATTTCCTTTTTTGGCTTCATTACCCAGTTGGGAACTTCCCATGTATCAAAGTATCAAGTTTCATGTAAAATTAAATTAATTTATTAACTTGTCTTTATAGAGATTAATACTGAAAAAATTAAATATCGAATTGGCCATTTTAGAATATGTCCAAGGACTACGAGCATTCTCATCTAAGCAACTTATGGTGATAATAAAAATTCCAGTTCTTCATTAGAAAACTGAAATGAGGTTAGTTTCGCTTCTATATTTTTATTACTAGGTGGAATTTTGTTTAAAAAAGAAAAACACAAACTTGGATCTCCGAATAGTATTAAAGTACTGCTACAAAATCCGATGTTTAACAGTCGCTCTCATCACTTAATATTTATGTGTTTGCTTTCCTCGAAAGAATTGAGTTCGTTCCGGTCGAATGTTGGTTGTGGCCCTTGGGGAGGGGGAGGATGCAGTGCTTTTTTAGCTCAATAAAAAGTTCTTCCTAGGTTTCTCTCCAGGTACCCGGAGAGAAGCCTGGGAAGTACATATGCTACAAGAAAATCGATTTGCAAACTCATATCACAAAATTGTTATCATTCCTGGTCAACAAATTGCAGTGTGAAGTAGAGTAGCTTGCCTTTCAAATGTCATTGATCTTGCCATTGTAATCTAATTGTATTTTATCTTTATACATAAATTGTTTTCTTATAAATACCTTTCAAATTCAGTGTAGAAGTAAACAATTTAAATTTAGGAGTAAAGAATAAGGATCAGCCAGGGTTGGCTGTTCCTCAAGGGTGATGCACTGGTTGTAATGCAATTGAACCCGTGTTTAAAAGGGTCCCAAATTGCAACAAAGGATTCTATCCCCTCAATATAGTCAAGAACTTCTCCTTGCTGTTCTTTTTCTCGACATTAATTCTTGTATTATTTCCGTATAAGGGCCTTAGAATTAAATATAAACGTCTGGAGTAAACAGTTTAGGTTGAAAGTAAACAGTTAAACAGCATTGAGACATCGTTCCCATCATGTTGCCCAGACACTCCTTGGCATAGAACTTCATTGGATGCTGATGAAACCAACGATTGCCATCCTCCCTTATATCGTTCGCTCGAGTGAAAGCGACGACTTTTGAGTGTCTTCTTTTTCTTCGAGTGGTGAGGGACAAAAATGTGATAGTCACAGTGCGGCAGATAGATCCTGGGAGGTATCTGCCTACAGGATGTCAAGAGTTGTGTGAGGTTTTTGTCTGTCTTGGAGCACTAAAGTACCTCGCTTAAACTGCCCAGCTGATTTGTGTTTATCGTTCCAAAGTGCTCCATAGTTCCGCTGTAGCAATGGGTATTGACTGTGGCATCATAGTTCCACCAGGCCATCAGTACGTCAACCAAAAAAAAAAAAAAAAAAGTTATTACCTTTCCTGCTCTGAGTATTTTTATTTTATTTTATTTTATTTTATTATTATTATTTATTTTTTTTTTTTTTTGTATGTGGTGGGGAGGGGGAGATACGTCCACTGCTCGTGCATGTGTTTGGTTTCTAAATTATAGGTGGCTCCAAGATTTTTTTCGCAAGATATATACCCTGTTCGTGACAGCACACGAAATGTTCCTTGCGTAAACTCAGTTTTAATTTTGTTTTAAAAGGCTTTCTTTTATTGCCAGACGGAATTTCATTCGAGTATGCTATTCTGTCTGACATTAGTACAAAATTAAGAAGTGTCCAGTATTTGCAATTAAAACATATAAATTAAATTACAATATGCGGGGTGTTTACCAAACACATGAGCCGTATTTTCAGGATCGATTTGGGACCTGGAAAACAGTGGAAAAAAAAAGAAGTTTGTATAAGTATGTCCGATTCCGTACCGTTATGGAGATATGGCTGTTTGAATTATAAGAAATGACCATGGAGTTTTCTGGGGTTAAAAGTAATAAAATAATAAACAAGAATAGGAATAACAGTAATGTTTGTTCATACCAGGTATACAGGGTGTTTCAGTTAAACGTTTCAGAACTTCTAAGAGGGGTAGGATACATCCTGACAACTCGAAATCATATAGCAATGTGGGGTCGGAAATGCTTTCCTGAAGCGGTGTTGTACACAGAAGCACCATAAAGAAAAGAGACCGTAAGTGAGAAATCGTTTTAATAATACATGAAAAGAAGCAAAAGGTACATGGATTAAAGTAAGTGTTCGAAGTTTCTTCCACGGGCTACAATGCACGCCTCACATCTCCGACGCATGGACATCCGAACATTCTGGAATACTCCAGGCGAATTTCGAATTTCTTCGGCAGCTACTGCGATTCTTGCAACCAGCTCCTCAGCATTGTCAACAGGGGTGTCATAAACTAGCGATTTCATATGACCCCAGAAATAAAAATCAAGACATGATAGGTCGGGTGACCGAGCAGGCCAATACACGGGACCACCACGTCCGATCCACTGTTGACCAAATGTGACATCCAGGTAGTTACGAACATCTCCGCTATAATGGGCAGGGGCTCCATCGTGTTGGAACCACATTGTCTGTTGCGTCGATGCAGAAATCTGTTCATCTCTCAAAAGTTGTGGCAATACTTGCTGCAGAAAGATCAAGTAGATAGGTCCGGTTAGACGACGCGGTAACAGGTAAGGTCCGATGAGGTGATCTCCCATAATACCGGCCCATACATTGACCGAAAATCGAATCTGTGCTGCACGACGTCGTATTGCATGCGGGTTCTCGACCGCCCAGATATGGTCGTTATCCTTGTTGAAAATTCCTTCCCTTGTGAAGGAATTTTCACGGTCATATGAAATCGCTAGTTTATGACACCCCTGTTGACAATGCTGAGGAGCTGGTTGCAAGAATCGCAGTAGCTGCCGAAGAAATTCGCCTGGAGTATTCCAGAATGTTCGGATGTCCATGCGTCGGAGATGTGAGGCGTGCATTGTAGCCCGTGGAAGAAACTTCGAACACTTACTTTAATCCATGTACCTTTTGCTTCTTTTCATGTATTATTAAAACGATTTCTCACTTACGGTCTCTTTTCTTTATGGTGCTTCTGTGTACAACACCGCTTCAGGAAAGCATTTCCGACCCCACATTGCTATATGATTTCGAGTTGTCAGGATGTATCCTACCCCTCTTAGAAGTTCTGAAACGTTTAACTGAAACACCCTGTATATTTTGCTTATCCTTATTTCTTTACCACTTTTTTACCATTAAACTACACAGCTTTTTTTTTTTTTTTTTAAACTCAAACAGCCATAGCTCTGTAACCATTCAGAATTGGAGACATGTTTCTATGAACATTTTGAATTGTTTTCAATCTTGAATCGATCCTGAAAGTATAATCATCAGCTATAAAACACCCTGCATATATATTTTATTTATGTACATTGGAATAAAAAATTATTATACATGATGATTTATCATTTCCATATTTGGTTATAAATTTTTAATAAAAAGATTTCGAACGCACGATCGATCAGTTTTAGAATATATACTGTACTTATTTTGGGTGGTCGGCTCTAAATACAAAGTTACGAATACCTTGTGTTCGAATTCACTTAATAACACAAAAATATGGTAATATTCGTTGGTATCAGTTGTAAACACCTGTATGTCCATTTCGGAATATAAAAAAAATTCATTATTGGGCTTTTTTAAAAATTTGTAGTTACTGATGTTATCTATTGGAAGTCTAGGCCTGTATATGAATCTTCTGTTAGTTACTAATTTGTGACTTCTGCAGACTACTCGATCTCTTGTATACGAAAAAGAACTTGTTTTTCGTATACAGGAGATCGAGTTATCTATAACCATTATACATTTATATCATGTCAATGGCGACTCTTGCAGTATTTAAGTGTTGGAGAATATCCCCTCATATCAAGTGAATATCCCCTCATTTCAACGGGAAAAAAATGTGCCTTCTGAGCCTGAATATGTTGCAAAACTATAGGGCGATAAGACATTTTCATCAGCAAGCCTTGTGTGCACGTGTTGCACCCAGTAGTTACTGTTTACTTCGATCATCCGATTGGTGTGAAAATGAACTAAAAATCTTGGGTTCTGTGGGATGACCTGTAGTGATCCAGCCTAGTGGCACAGCTAGTAGACTTGTGAATTTTAGGCTAATATTTTTATAATCCGTACTTTATAAATAAGGTGCGACTGGCAGATTTTGGTACCGCAGTGCCCAGAAGTTTTGGTTTCATTTGAATCAATTATCAATAGTGATTCAACTGGAACCAAAGTCTATGACTACTAGTCGATGATTGAAATTTTCTGTTGGCCCCAACGAAAATCACAGTTCAGTTGCCTAGAGTCAGTTCGTCCCTGTTTCTAAATCTATACATTGCAAGAAAATGCCCACTAGTATTTCTGCAGGCAGCTGCCAGTAGTTAACAGCAGACCCACGACGAATTCCATGGTCTCATAAAGCTAAAGCTAAGTCGCACGTTCTTTGGGAACTGACTAACACATTTGAAGAATATTGGATGTGGGGTAGATTAACTTCAGTCTGGACTTCCTTTAACATCCACAGGGAATGTGGTACCTTGACTATATTTAAATAAGTGTTATTAGTCCGCATCGGTGTTTGAAAAGTCACTCGATAGGCAGAAGTAACGGATCTGTTGTATATACAGAAAGATTTATCTACTAGAAAGGTATAACTTTTATCTCTATAAATGATGTATACAATCGAACTATAATGGAGTTAACAAGGATTTGCAGTGATGAAGCATGCCTCCGTTTGAATGGAACTGTTTAACAAACACCGTTATTAATACTAGAGCAGTGAAAATCCCATTATTTAAAAGCGATTCACACTGTAACTCATTGATCAAACTGATTAATGAGTTACATTGTGGACAGCCATTCCTAGACAAAGGACTTTTGGTTCTAACAAAAAGAGTGCGTCGAGGTTTCAATCGAATACCGAGTTTAGCGACTTTTCTTCAAGCTTTCTACAGATTTCTTCGGGTTAACGATATTTTCTAATAACAATTATTTTTTTACGTAAAATTAAAAAAAAAAAAAAAAAATATATATATATATATATATAATAATATAATATATAAAAGATTGTATTAAAGAGTAAAAACAGAAAACATCAGAGAGTTAAATAAACTGGATATGGCAAATGCACCGAAGCGCGCAAAGCAGCAGCAACGGATGCAAATGTAAATATATGTATATTTTAATTAATATGATAAATAAAAGTAAAGATGGCAATTCGAAACTCCGGAAAGCTTAAAAAATTACATGAAAACGTTAAAAGAAAGTTACGATAGCAATTCGAAACTCCGGAAAGCTTAAAAGATTACATGAAAACGTTAAAAGAAAGTTACGATAGCCTACATCAGATAAAGGCGGGAAAAATTTACTAAACACAGAACTCCGAAACGGGGAATAAAATATGAAATATTAATAAATAATGAAATCTGATGTCAGCAAAATAAATATTGATGCTAAATCAGGTATTTCATCGGGGGACTACACCTGACATAGCATCAACGCAGTATGGAAACGCAGTCCGTTGATGCTATGTCAGGTGTAGTCCCCCGATGAAATACCTGATTTAGCATCAATATTTATTTTGCTGACATCAGATTTCATTATTTATTAATATTTCATATTTTATTCCCCGTTTCGGAGTTCTGTGTTTAGTAAATTTTTCCCGCCTTTATCTGATGTAGGCTATCGTAACTTTCTTTTAACGTTTTCATGTAATTTTTTAAGCTTTCCGGAGTTTCGAATTGCTATCGTAACTTTCTTTTAACGTTTTCATGTAATTTTTTAAGCTTTCCGGAGTTTCGAATTGCCATCTTTACTTTTATTTATCATATTAATTAAAATATACATATATATATATATATATATATATATATATTCGTGCATCGTTTTCGTCAGCAAAGCAATGTCAGTGCGGTCATTACAAATACTAGTATCACCATAAACCAGGGTAGGAAGGGGGCGCATGTACCGATTGCAACTGATCACATCAGTCGTTTGTTTACTTTTTATGTTTTGCGTTTTTTTCTATATATTCAATATTTAAAGTAACAGTTTTTTTTTAATGTATCATCCAGATTATTTATCATCATAGATGCGAAGTTAGTAACCGTAATTGCTGTCTCCATTTCACCTATATAGTTAATCATCCATTCGATGAAAACATCAGGACAGAAAGATTGAACGTCGTGATGCAGTTGTGTCGCCATCTCGAAGCTTAATTTGTCGCTCCTTCATTTTTTTTTTACCAAAACATGCCTAGGAAAGTCAACCAGTTGAATGAAAGATAATGTACAGAAGAATGCAGAAAAATTAGCAAAGAACTCTTTAGAGAGAATAAGTCTTCGGTTAAACTGACATATCAAAAAGATTACAAACGATACAGCTCAAACATCTAATGTAAATATTGTATTGAACCGTAAATAAATTTTCCCATAGCAACGGACTTTTGTAAAATTCCTGTATATATAGAGAAGATTCCTAAGGTAAAAGATTCCACTGTACACTGATACCAGCGGTCTCTCCTAATATCTGTATTTATATTGGTAATTAGATCTTATGCTTTCTGGCTGTTGTTTAATTATGATTATACCATGAATGAAACGCCCTCTGTAAAGAAAACGAATAGCGGACAATATCCGAAAAGAGATAGGATAATTCCCCCCCCCTCCACCTCTTGGAGTGAAGAGAACATAATGGAAAGATAAAAGCACTTGTGTTGGGTCACGTTTTGCAGTTGCGTTGCCTTTCGTCGTCTGCCTGTCTTGTTGGATAGTGATGATTTGTACAATCTCGTATCAGTTACTGACGGAAAGCCTGAAAAGCACGTGCGTGAACAGTGGACGCGAAGTAGTTCATTTAGTTCGTTTGTGCTCTGTTTGAGGTTACATTCCGACGTTCTTAAAAAGAATGTGCGGTCCGCGAGGATTTCAACAGTTAAACTTTCCGCAACTCCATAAAATAGCAGACGTGAAGAGATGAGCGTGCCACGTGAAATTTAAATGTCCAAGTGCGAATCACGAGAGTTTGAGGGGAGAGATGTAATCTCATGGAACACCTGGCTGAGTGTACGTAGTCCTAAGGGCAGTGGCTGCACGCGGCACGCGCCCGTTACTGACTTCCGTCACAACTAACTGTCGTATGCAGGCTGTACTGTTAGTCCAAAGCAGTACTCGCGTGGTGGCAGATGTTTCTAGCTGACGGCATGTGGCCTTCCGACTTGCTGAATGGATGAAAGTTCAGCCGCTCGCTAAATTAACTCTTGAAAACGTAATGCATTTCGGAGGACTGGGGGAGTAGTTCCAACGGTTCTCGTGCCCATAGAAAACCCTATTGCCAAGCTGCAGTAGTGTCAATTCATTATATGACTGTGCAGCAGTTTTAGAATGGGGCAGAAACCGAGCAAGCGTTCACGGAGAAGCTCTTCGGTAAGTTTTACTTTTCAGTATTCCACTGTTCTTGGATGTTAACTATTTTATTAAATAATCTCAGCAATGTATGTATTGGCATCCATTAAAAAAGTTAAATGTAATCAAAGGGGAATGTTTCAGTTAACAATGACGTCACTTCGCTTGACGTATAACTCATATCACACCACATGCTAGATATGATCAAGAAATGAACAGTTGTGTTCAAGTTTGATTAATTTTAAGCCTCATCAACCCATAAAGAAAACAGAAACTCTATTAATCTTAGTAAAAGTAGCATCAATGGAAGGTGACTTGGCTCACCCTGTTAAATTTGGGACATTTAAACCGGGAGGGCTAAGTTACAGGGGACATTCCAAATGAGAATAAAATGAAGAAAAGAATAAGGATGTTTATTATTAAATAGAAATTTCTTTTCAGTACAGACAACTTATTAAACTAGACTTAATCATTAAATGAAACTACTTTTTTTTTTTTTTTTTTTTTTTTTTTTGTCTACGTTAAATTTCTATTTTATTTCCGGACGACCATACGGTCAGAGGTTCGCAAGATAGCGAAAATACAAGAAACAGCACCGTATTTTGTAGTCACGTGGGATTTAACCACGGTCGCTCAACTTAGGGGTAATAAATGCCTTTATTTATTTTTATTATATTTTAAAATTTTTCTTAAGGACTGGTATTAATCCTTGGGGATTTTGGTGCAGCAAAGTCGCCCGAAAAATGATTTTACTCACTTTGAATATTATTTATTAGTCTAAGGTAAAAATCATTATTATAAAATTAAAATAAGTTTATAAACATCATTGGCCCAATTAACATATTTAACATTTAAAATTGCAAACGCGAACTGCATGGATAGAAAAGAAAGTTTTTATAGTACGAGTATTTTGTAAAATTACGCATATAAATCCTTCTGATTTGTAAGTAATTCAATATCTTCACTTCTACTAAAATTCCCAAAGTTAACCTGCAGTAAGAAACGTTTAAGATCAGACATTGACTGAAGGATTGAATACATCTCCATAACACGAGAAAATGAAAGATAATTCAGACCACAGCACTTCGAATGTCGTGTAGTGGCGAAATTACTATATTTATCAGGGGATGATAATGTTCTTATGAAGTTAATTGCTCACGTTGACCCTTTTATGCATATCGAAGATTTTGCTTGTCACTTGCTTGTGAAATAATTTTTTAGCATCAACGATATTTGTAAACGTTTCTCCGCAAATGCAATCTCCGACAATCGATATGGATTGTCGAAGCATTTCTCAGTGTTTGTCGATATCTGACTAACATACAAGAATCGCTTAGCACGCTACTCGAAGACTCATCAGGTACCGTTTAGGTGTTTACAGAAAAATTAATGGCTTTTCCTGAAGACAAATTTTCGGCTAAGCATAAGAAGAGGAAAAGGAAACTGCACCGCGGCAAAGTCTGTAGCTCACTGCCGATGTGTGTAACCACCGCAAACCGCGCTAGCCAATGTCTTTGACTGTGGCAAGCTGCTGTGGCTACATGGTGAATTTCTGAATTGTGGGATTCTCCTTATGCAAACTTCGGTAACCTATCCTTAATATAATAACACTGTTGTGTACAGTTAGGTTATGGATATTGGGCTAAACTACGAAACAAAAATAAACAGAAGTTAGCTAAATACGTGTAGCTGACTGCGGATTCATCCACCGTGAATAGCCACTGCAGCGAAGTTTGTGGCGGCTACACGTAGAATGCATCGGCAGTGAGCTACGGACTTCGCGCGGCGCAGTTTGTTTTTTCCTCTTCTTGTACTTAGCCAATTTTTTTTTATATTCACGCAACCTCCAGTTTAGAAAAAGATCTGGGTTTAAATCTCATTAGTGACAACTGAAAGTTTTGGGCAATCATTTATAGGCAGAGGTGTAACTTTTTTTTTTTTTTTTTGAATACGTCTTTAAATTCGTTCCGGTATAGGGGGGGGGGGGTTCTCTACGAAAACTCTAGCGACCGAAAACTGGCAAGATTTGTCGCGCTTATATCTCGTAAACTATAAATGTTAATCTAATGATTTAAATTTTGTTGGATAGAGGGTTTATGTCCTTATCTAAAATGGTAAGTAATGGGGGTGTACAGCGATGAGGGGGGAGGGGTAGCGCTTGCGCGTGAATACTGAAAATGGCAACGCCGCGCGGCGTTTGGGCAGTGTAACTTTGGATTGCGAAGAGATAGGACGTTAAAATTGGTGTCGATTTGTAGAGAATAACAGGATATACAATATTATTTAGAAATAATAACCGATAAAATAAAATTTGTAAAGTTATAAGCCGATAAGTGTGCTGAGTTGAAGAAAATTTTCATAATGTCAAAAAAATTGTAAAGGAAATATGAACAGAAATGTAAGAAACGTATATCATTGGAAAGAAAAATTCAAAAGTTCAACTTGAAGTACATTTCTACATCGCCCACTACTCTGGGCAACACTTCTATAGCTTTAATCTTTGTAAGAAACATCGATGTAAATAACTTAATGTAACCCTATGCATCTTACATCTCCTATCATCGGCCTTTGATATATAAAATTATACTTCTCTTATAACCACCAAAATTTTATTCATTTACATCTTACCCTTCCTCTAATAACACAAAGACGGATTCACGACTTAAACGATTGCGGTTGTGTCCCCGTTGAGGCCAACAGATACAAAATGCATGGAGTCGCAGAGACGAAATACTCACCCCTTAAATGTCTTGCAACTTCCCTCTAACAACAGTACCTCACGCAACTCCTTTGTTCATTCTTTTAATCATATGCACACCTGTGGGAGAAAAGCTAAGAGGGGATAAAAGACCCCCCCCCCCAAGAGCATTGTTTTATGTTATATAATTGTACCGTCAAGTGCTGACGCCTGTAAAAGTTATTAATGTAACCCTAGTCAAAATTTCTGGGTGCGCTACTTTTTCTCATGACAGGAATCTATTGCCCTGTCTTTGAATTTGCGATTACGAACAGAATGTTCGACTTTCGCAGATACATTCACAGCCCTTTGTTTTTTTTAAAAAAGTGGTAAAGCTGCTTTTGGAGCACTCACCAACAGTTGGTAACGTTGCAGCTGCTAGCTTTGCATTGGCAGTCTTAGTATGCCAAACCCTCAGAGTAAATTTAGAGGAGTAATTTATATTTCTCAGAGCATTCAGGATCTCATGACATTTTTATTTTATTTCGATCTATTTATTAAACACAGTAACCTTGATGTCACCTATTACGTCTTATTTAGAAAAAAAATGCAGTTGTTTTTTTTTCTGTTACTCTTACATTTTTAAAAGAGTGACCCCTCGTACGATATTATTAATACCACATTACATATCACAAAAAAGTTAGTTTACAAAGCCTTCAAAACGTATGAATATACATAATTCTACGGCCATTGACGTTTATTATGAAGTTAATTGCTCACGTTGACCCTTTTATGCCTAAGCATATCGAAGATTTTGCTTACATATCCATACCACATTACATATCACAAAAAGTTAGTTTACAACGCCTTCAAAACGTATGAATATACATAATTCTACGGCCATTGACGTTTATTTATTATAAGTTTACCCTCTTCACTTTTTTATTTGCAAAATTCGTTTTTTTTGCGCTGGAAGTTCATGGTCGAATGGTTTGATTGCTTAGATTACGCACCTGAGGGGGCATAAATTCAAATTGAGGAAAGGCAGTTGTAGAATAAATGTGCGGAAATTTGCCTTTAGCCAGTGGGTGGTTGATTGCTGGAACAAACTTCCATCTGTTGTTGTGGAAGTTGACAGCTTAAATAAATTCGAGTCAGAAACTAGACAAACATTTTGGAGCGAATGGATGGGTGAAATGGGAGGTTTTTTTTTTTTTTTTTTGCTGATGCTGTATGTCTATAAGCTTGTTCATATTCCTCTACTAATGCTTAATGCTATTATGGAATTTCATATTTTCGTTATAAATGAACAATCAGTTCTTACCAAAATCTGTAATTCTGACAAAGGTTATCCTGAGCCGTCGACCCCCATAGGATGGAAAATTCCTCGCAGATCAATTAGAAATAAACCCACCCTAATCCCATGCCCCAAACAATACCAGACTGTGGACAGTAGAATAATTATTTTATCAAGCGTTGATAAATAAATAAATAAATTTTCTGTTTATACTCCGGGACGACCAAACGGTCAGAAGAGTTCACAAGATAGACAGAATACGAGAAACAGCACCGTATTCATCAGTCACGGGCTTCAACCCCGGTCACCCAAGGCACGTGTACTTATGCACCCGCGCGAACGTATGCACCCGCACTCGGCTACGGCATATTTTGAAAGGAAAGCGGAACAACTCTTTCCTTTCAAAATTATTAAAGTTGTAAATACTCTTAATATTGACTTAACCAGTATAATTACTAAGAAGGAACTCTTAGCTAAGTATGCCAAGAAAATCTTTTTACAAAGACAAAAAGCTGCAACAGGTGCATCTAGGTTTTTTTTTTGCTCCCCGTGTAGCTTCTACGAACTTACGCTTACACATGCTACCAACGGCTATACAATTATATACAGTAATATGAAACAAAATGTTTTTGGCGGAGAAGAGAGGAGTGAATGGAGGGAGATTTAGCGTCCTCTCTCGTGGTTGCACCTATGAATAGATATCAGCAGACAAACAGGAAAAAAAAAAAAAGCACCCTCTGTTCACTCCTCTCTTCGTATGATCATGTTATGTTTTATGCTTCTAGTTAAGTTTCGAGAGTCATAAGTAGGCGTTCTTATTATGCTTGGGGAAATATTAAAAGTTTTGCTTTAATGAGGGCGCTAGAAAAATCTTTTCTAGTTCCCCTCATGAATAAACATTCTAAATTAATCATAATTAAATACTGAAAATGGGTGGATTTTTCTTATTAAATGTAACCCACCGCGTACGTTAACTAACTTGTTAAATCTTATATTTTTGCGCCCCTGGTTTTGATGCGGCTAGGCAAATATCCTGCGTATTTCACCTTAGTCACAGCTCTTAACTTTGGTTATTTATTAGAATATATTCTTGATTCGGTGGTTGGTTAACTAAATTAGCTCACAAATTTAGTTAAATCTGTAATAGTGTTTGCCCCACTTGTCATTGGCCCTGGCTAAAACAGAGCCACTTTAAAAACGGCGCCACCTTAAAAACTGTTTTTAAGGTGGCTCTGGCTAAGCACGGTCTTTTCGAGTTCTTGCCTGTAGCATTTCTAATTGTACGCTTTGGTAAAATATCCCTTTCGCAATCCGTGTTTCTGTAACTTTCGCTGTAGCCTGTTTGCTTAAGCACTCCTGTATTGACTTGATGCAATAAAACATCTTGATTGATGATATTACGGAGAGGAGAGGGACACAAAGTTAAAATTTTGTTGAAATTTTGTTGCGTAGTTTGTAAATGGCCTCTTCGATAATTAATTTATAAAGTTATCAAATAATTTAAAGTGAGTCGACAAAATGAATGAATTTCTTCACAATGTACAAAATATTTTTTCCTTTGAACAATACAAAAAAAAAAAAAAAAAAAGCTGTTTCTTCCCCGGCACACACCTTTTTAGGTTTTGCCTTAGACTAAACAGCATTTCATCCGCGTATACTGAATTGATTTGCACTCAAACAGGGTACAAGCCGACTTATTATTTATTATTTTTGCTTATGAATAATAAAACCCAGCAGTTTATCTGAGCTTATTTTAAAATTAATCTCATTTGTTCCTTCCACCACTTAGTGGGGCAACGGATACACATGAAAGTTGCAACAAGAAATTGGCTAACCTGTGATCTTCAATGTGGTCCCCTACGAGACTTGCTCTTTCTTATAGTTGACCTTTTGCAAATCCAAGCCCCGTTGTCTCTTTTCTCTGCGGATAATAAATAAATAAATTTTCTGTTTATACTCCGGGACGATCAAATGATCAGAGGAGTTCACAAGATAGGCAGTTGATTGGCAGTTGATCCAAGGAGTATGAGACGGTCCATGGGGAAGTAAAGTACCTCCAGTTCTGCTCCAGGAACTGGTTGAAGAGATTGCGGTCCACTTAGCTTACCCAGAATAATCCATGGGAAATGGTGAAAAGTTTTTCACTTAATCTCCACTTATAAGAAACACAAGAGGCGGACTGGGTAAAAAATTCTTACCGGGGAAAACTTGTAGCGGGCTCATATTAGTGTTTATGGCCATGTTATGCACTTACGATGCGACTACTATGCAGGCAAACAAAACATTTTTAAACAACGTGATTCATATATTACTGTGGATAATTATATAATATTGGTGTTTTTTTGTTTTTTTTTTTTCTGGTAGTTGTTGGCGCATCGGTTTCTGTGGCCATAATGCACCTCCCAAGGTTTTTGCAGTACTTTGATCCAAGCCCGAAGTGGGATTCGAACCCGCGACCTTTGGGTTGCCAGGCAGAGGCAAGGGTCGAGGGATTTTGAGTTAGCTAGAAATGAGTGAGACTGACAAAACACGTGAAAATTGCAACATGTTTAATTCTAGGAAACTGACTCATGTACATACAAATTTTTCGCTAAATTTCTAATACAGGCATCCTCCACAGGGATGTACAGTTACAAAAGTTCTTTACTATATCTCATTTCCAGGAAGATTTATTTACAGTTCCTTTAAAACATCGTGTTTTTCTTTCCACCTCACAGGCCAAATTAAGTCATTCACAGTTAGGATTTCAGAATGCCTTTCTCCTTCCTCAGGACTATATCTTGACTAGGTATACTAATAGTAAATAAATAAATAAATAAATTTTCTGTTTATACTCCGGGACGACCAAACGGTCAGAGGAGTTCACAAGATGGACAGAATACAAGAAACAGCACCGTATTCAGCAGTCACGGGCTTGAACCCCAGTCACTCAAGGCACGCGTACTGACCACTCGGCTACGGCGGCCTTTAGTACTTACAATTATTTGTCTTCTTCTCCAGGTGAAATGCTCCTTGATTTTAGGACGACTTTCAAATCGGGTTCCTTTGTTCTGTACAAAAAAACTCACCGACCGACTCACTCTAATACGGCCTACTCACTTAAAACGATCAACAACTCTCTCCAAACGACCAACAACTAGCCCGTTTTCCCGCCGAACAAATCCTTATATATCCTTTTCGTCATAAATTCTCTCCCCCATCCCTTATTTTAATATAATTCCTGATTAGTCTATCGTCCTTGACCTTCTCCGTTTCTCCGTATATTTCTCCTGGTTCGGACCGTTTCGGGAAAATTTAACCTGACCTTTTTGTAGGTCGAAGCTCACCCTCCTTCTGGGAACTTTTGTTTTGCCCTTAAACATTTTCCTAATTTTAATTGTATAATTAATTAATTGTTCGTTGCGTGTATATTAAATCTTCACCTATTTTAATTGTTCGTTGCGTGTATAATTAAATCTTCACCGAATCAATCTAATTTGTAAGAATATTCCGATGTTAAATGCATAAATATATATTATTATTATTACTTTATTTTATTTATTTTTTTAGTAAGCCAAAGCTTACACTAGATATCCATTTGCATTTACGGAACCTTTTATAAACTGCAGGTGACCTAGGGCACGATACGAAATGCACCCCCATATCATTTGGCTTGTAGGGAATTTCACTGTGGACACCATACAGTCTGGGTAGTATTCTTCACCACGTTTACGGCTAATTGTTTATCTCCCATCAGAGCCATGCAGGTTGAATTTCTTCTCATCCAAGAAAATAACTGCTTCCACTGCTCGGGGGGGGGGTCCATTTGACATGCTCATTACACCAAATTAATCTGCCATTTTCATTTTTTGTGTGAGGAAGGGCTTCTTCTTAGGACGACGGGCTACAAGTCCATTTTTGAAGGGGCGTCTTCTGACTGTTACTGCACTTGCTACCACTCCTGTATGTTTTCTTCCCATTCTCTTTTCAGCTCAGACGAAGAAGTTTTACGGTTTTTAAGGCATAAGCCTTAAATAATACAATAATCGCGGTCCTATTTTGGCGTCGAGACTCGTTTGCGTCCGGTTCTTTTTTTTCCTGTCAGCAGAACCAGTATTCTTGAGTTTGGAAAGAAATCTACTCACTGTCGACTGATTACAAGACACTCTATAAACAATATGACGTGAAGAACATCCTTCCTCACGTAAAGCAACAATAGCACTGTTTCTTCGTGGCGTCAACTAAACGTAACTCGCCATCCTGATACAAGCAAGGAATGACTAACTCTTGCAGAGCATGCTTATGTAGCTGAAGGTAACAGCTGATGCAATTTTACGTCATCACCTTCGCGTGTCAATCTTATCGGATGCAATCTGTAAGAGATATTGCCCCATGCTTATGTTATTGGGACGACAATTACAATTGATGATGCACTTTCTTTGAATGTCTGTGTGTTTAAGAAATATTCTATGATGGTTATTACAATAATATAACTGTAAACAAAATTAGAATTCATAATACAAATTATATATATATATATATATATATATATAATTTTATTCTTTATATAGAGGTACTAAATATCTATCAATTGTAGATCACCACAAAATTAAAAAGATACCGTACACCTTTTTATAATGAAATAAATATATAAATAAAAAATAATAAGTTTAAGGGTAATTTGGGTTTAATAACTTAAACCTAAATTACGTGGTACCTCCGGAATGTTGTTGCGGTACAGTCCTCTGTATGCTAAACAATAAGCGGTGATGTTTAAAAACAAAAGCTGACGATACGTGTGGCTGGAGTTAGGCGATACTGCAATCGGTCTTCGTTTTTGCTCGAATTTTTGGCCTGGTGCGAATATAATTTTGTAGTAAACTTGGGGTCTGCCACGGAAACACATGAAATTCTCGATATAGTTTTATGATGCTATGATGTGGGGAGTTAGAGTATTCGAGTGATTTCAGAGGTTTTGCGAGGGAAAATTTTCGCTTGAAGGTGAAGAAAGAAACTTTCGCCTCTCAACGTACCGAAACGATCAAAAGAGCGAAGGCTCTATCATTCGTTCAGATCTATAACTGACAGGCCATTTTGTTTCATGCATTCACTCATGATCGCAGGTGCATCTATGGGGGGGGGAGGGTGCTGAGGAGGATGAAGCATTCGAAGAACATTTTATCTTATATAATTGTACTGCCATGTGTTTACGCTTGTAAAAGCTACGAATGTGGAACGTACAAAAAAAAAAAAAAAAAAAAAATCTGGGTGCGCTACTGCTTGAAATCAATATCAGCATCCCGTGCTCATTTTCATTTTTTGTTGTTACAACAAGCTGTGTATGATTCTGCATTTTTAACAAAAATTAGAACGAATGATGATGTTAGACTTGGGTGTATAAGTATGACTTGAAGTTGATTTTTTTTTTACACATTACAGGCCGGCCCCAATCACGATGCTTAGAGAAATCGTTTAAAAATATGCTACGCAATTATAAAAAACAATAGGTAAATAATTAATTATATTTGTAGAAGTACGCTAATGCCGGATTAAGGCACGGGCTAACAGGGAAGTCGCTCGAGGCGCCAGAACCTGAAGAGCAAGGGATTTTTTTACAAAACCTTATGCAGATTTTTAGGATACGCAAAGGGCGCCAAAATAATCTTTCTGCCTGGGGCGCTCGAATACCTTAGTCCGTTCCTGAAGTACACATGCTTTATTGTTTTATAAACAATTTTTGGAGAATATTTACATTAAATAAAAGAATTAATAAATTCATATTAGTTTTATTAATAAAATGAGTTACTTTTTTTGTAAAAGCTATAGGTGTATGAATACTTACATACTTATTTATCCATGCACATATATACAGTATGTATGAATAGTTTGATATTTCTTTGAAGTACGCTCATTAGGTACAAATGAGGGTACTGCACAGCTCATTAGTTACTATTTTTATAAATGTTTTCTCAGTGGGATAATCTCTTTAGTTATTGCTGAAAACCTCTGTAAGCCATTAATGGATCCAGATTATAGTGATAGAAGATAACACCACCCAACATGATTTTTACCTCCAGCAAATCAATGGTTGTTTCTGGTCAAGTTTTATGTATAGAATATTTAAAATCAATCATAAAAATTTCCTATCACATCTCAGTTTTAAGATATAGATAGATAACTGTATTTTGTAGAAAGATATCATTACTGTTTGAAATACAATTTTTAAACTTATTAACTTTTGGTTGGTTTTATTTATTGGGCTAAAAGTTAAGCAAATACATCATTACTGTTCTTACAATATAGTATATTTTGATTTTGATGCACTTTTCCAGACAAGTCAGTATTTTTATTAATTTTATTACGCCATTCAACTGTTCAATATATAAGTGTATGATAAACTACGCTACAAGAATTCACCTTCTGTTCAAATTTACCAATTGCTTTTACTGTTTTTAGGTTAATGCATTGTTAAAATGGAGAAGACAAAGCACAGAACTTTCGTCAATCAATCACCCAGACAACTTCTGTTATGTTTGTGGACACTTAACCTCCAAAACTCAGAGGAAGAAAATATACATTGTCACAAAAGTTGCATATTCATTGTACTTCGGCTGCAAGATCGGTGACCAAGAAAAAAGTTGGGCTGCACATGTCTGTTGTATTGCACAACAAACTTAGGGCTGTGGTTATATGGCAAGCTGAGAGCATTACCTTTTGCCGTTTCTATGGTGTGGCGCGAGCCCAAGAATAATTTCGACGACTGCTATTTCTGCATGACAAAAATAAAAGGTATTTCCAAAAAGAGCAAGCGCTGCATCAAATATCCCATCAGCAATTAGGCCAGTGCCACACGGTAAAGAACTGCCAGTACTTGTGCCACCAAAATCTTGGGGTATTGGAAGTAGTGATCAAGGTAAAGAAGAAATCGTTTTACCAGATGTCGCGGAACCATGTACTTCACAAAGAAAAGGCTGAATTACTCGGATCTAGATTACAGCAGTGGAACTTACTCGCCAAAAGTACAAACATTACAATATACCGTAAGTGAAATGAAGAGTTTCAAGATATTTTGCAATGGAAAACAAGTGTTTTTGCAAAGACGTCGTTGGCTTATGCACGAACTGAACATTGATCACAGTACCTCTGAATGGCATTTGTTCATTGATGCGTCAAAGCTAAGTCTGAAAGCAGTATTTCTTCATAATGGAAATACTTTACCATCAATTACTCTTGTTCATGCTGTTAGCCTGAAAGAAACTTACGATAGTATGTCCCAGATTCTTGTTGCTATACGTTACAATGGCAATGGTTGGAATATTTTTGGTGATCTCAAAGTCATTGAAGGCGCCTCCGTAGCCAGGTGCAGCAGTGCGTAGCACACGCTTCTTGATTAGACCGGGGTTCGAGCCCGTGACCACCAAATACGGAGGATGCGGAAAGGTCAGGGAATGACCATCGCATATCCCCGGAGCAATATGGCCTTAGTTGCTAATGCTCCTAAAAAAACAAATAACAACAACAAAGTCATTGGACTGCTTGTTGGGTTGCAAGGTGGTTTCACTAAATACTGTTGTTTTCTGTGTTTGTGGGATAGTCGTGTGGGGGGGGGGAATTTTTGTTATTGTAATTTTATTTTTCTTTTCTCTAACCTGTATGAATGCCTATATTCTGTTTAAACCTTTACTCTATTCTCGTTTCCTTACCCCGCATTCTGACTCGTGTACCTCACAGAAGAATCGGGTTCGTATGCATATTTATTCTTTCCTGTCAGATTCTTGAAAATTGTTGCATTAAGTAAAATTCCTCCTTCGGACTAGGCTTGTGTATTCAAATTGACTAGTTACAACTTCATTAAAGGCTATATACAATTCTTTATTACATACATATACATGAAATGAAGTTAAAGATAATTATGCACATTATATGGTAAGATAACACAACATATATGGTACATTAAATGAACTGTTCCCTTATATTAATTGATATTCATATACATCATTCAATTAGAACAAGGATACTTAACACTTTCCATGAATCTCCATTATTGTAGTTTCTCTAATGTATAACCATTTAGGGATCAGACTCAATTCCTTATTCGACATTCTTATACAATTTAATTTAAAGCTGCAATAAACACAAAACCCTTTTTCTGGCTTAGTTACCATAATACAATTGGAACCACCTTATGTGCTAGTATTTATCCTAATTATCTGTTTTATACCTGCACTAAACACAAACTTTTCTGTCTTAGTCGCCATAATACATTTGGATCATCTTATATGCTAGTATTCACCTTAATTACTAGAATTCACCTTAATTATCTCTTTGATTTAACCCGTATAATATAGCTACTTTACATCTGTTCACTCATATTTAATTTGACTATCTCCGTGCCGTAGCCTAGGTAGTGGTCAGGCGCGCGGGTGTATAAGTACACTGCCTTGAGTGACCGGGGTTCAAGCCCGTGACTACTGAATACGGTGCTGTTTTTTGTATTCTGTCTGTCTTGTGAATTCCTCTGACAGTTTGGTCGTCCCGGAGTATAAACAGAAAATTTATTTATTTATTATTTCTATGTTCATTGCTACGTTCTAATAATAATACTCAACTCATCTACATATACATATAGGATATATTAATCATATGACCTTTCTCTTTAATTTTCTTGTTATCTCCCTATAGTCCTTCTAATAATCTATAGTGTGCTTATTCTAACTCGGCACTTACTTCTATATTCTGGCGGGATGTTTTCGTAAGGGCCTTCTATTTTCTTCCTCATTCAGGGCTGCTATCTTCTGCCATCCAGAGCTATTTCTTACTCCATCCAGGGCTGCTACTCTGCTTTTCAAGACTGCTACTTTCTGCTCCCAGGACTATTTCTAGGATATTATTGCCTTCCTCGGTGGACTTAGTCATCTATGTATTTCTTCTTTCATTCTTACTGTTTAACGTACTCCCTTTAAATGCCCCTTTATACGTTCATCCCATTTTCTCACACCCTCAGATTTTCGATAAACTCACTTCGATTCCCCTCTTCGGCTATTTCCACTCTTTTTTTTCTCCTTACATTTCCACTCAACTCTTTCTCTCTGCTGACCACATCACACAGAAGTCCGACACAAAATGCTCCTCTCTCTCAATTTTTTTTCTCCCCGAACTTCACTCTTCCCCTCAATTTTGGCACGCCCCCCCAAGGACTCCAACCAATCTTATTTTTCTATTTAAATTTACCTTCCTTTCCATTCGCTAACACCATTCTCCCAAGCTGTCTCCCCAGCGCGCAAAAACCAATCCTTTTCTCGAACTTTCTTTTTTTTTCTCACAGGTAGTATGACCCTTTCACGTCCACCGGCAACCTCCACAAACACTCATTTTCGTTTTACACTTTTCTTTCTACAAGTATCCCAACACCCAAAGTTTCAGTCAGCCTGACGGCCTTTTTAATTGTGACCCGAACCCTGGACGTCCACTCACTTCCTGTTTTTGGTCTAACGGTGTTATAGATCAAAGGAGGCGCTTCGTCTAATCCCGTCTCCCTTCCTATTGTTCGTTCTTAAACAACCCTTTTCACGCCTATTCTCAAAATGGCACCCTTTTACCTAGTCCTGCTGTCCCTGTTTGCTTTCTTGTGTTATGGGAATTGATAATTTACCCCTTTGCTACTATTCCTAATTCTCACGCTTAAACTATCCCATCACTAAATCTAACGTTCTTCCATTTAATCTTACTTCTAGCAAACCACTTTTTTTTTTTTATTATGGACTGATTAAGAATTTTACTAAGACACTGGATAAAGAAAGAAGCAGAGGATTCGCATATTTACGGAAAATATTTCCAAATTTATCTCGTGCAAAGCTGAAGGAAGGAATTTTCATAGGGTCTTCAAATAAGAAAGCTCCTAAAAGATGGAAGAATTTCAAAGAAACCTGAATGATGTTGAACTGGCTGCATGGATATCTTTCAAGGCTGTGGTACACGGATTCTTCAGATGGAGAAAAGAAGATAACTATGAGTAACTGGTGACAAACTTGCTGAAATGTTACAAGAACATGGGGTGCCGAATGTCATTGAAAATGCGTTTCCTTCATTTCCATCTGGATTTCTTTCCTGAAAACTTAGCAGATGTCAGTGATGAACAAGGTGAGCGCTTCCACCAAGACGTATCTGCAATGGAAAAACGATACCGAGGTCGCTGGGACTCTGCCATAATGGGAGATTACTGTTGGTTCCTTAAACGGGAAAGCAATCTGGAGTATAAAAGGAAATCATTGATTGGGAAACATGTCTAAGTAACAGATATTATGTGTAATAATTACAGCCATGTATGCTGATATTGTATAAAAACAAGGAATTAAAAAAAATGCGTATATCTTTTAATGTAGACGTAACAGAAGTAAAAGATTGATATTTTCATAATCAGGACATTAATTTTGTTCAGAATAACTAACTTTCGTTTCAGAGGTATGACGGGGAAAAAAAAAATTTTGTCGGGTGGTGTAATTAGTGGGAGCTTATTTTCCGTAATTTTTCCCAAAATTCGTGTTAAAAGGTTTTGAGCTCTTTTAATAGGGACATTAAAATAATGTATTCGAAGATAATGTGGTGTTTAAACCACTACTAGGTATTATTTTGAAAATAAATGGATGTCTCTTCGTATGTTTCATTTTATATTTCAATAGATCGGAATGATATTGATGTGTTCCTTTCTGTCTTATATATACTTAATTCCGGATTTGAATTTTTTCTGAATTTTTCTTGGTGTGTTGTGGAATGCAAGTTCCACACACACAGAACTTGCAAATTCAAATGTCGAGAGAATTAGTGAAGTAAATAGTTTCGTTTAAGTTGGAACAGTTCAAGGATGAGAAAAGATATACAGGGTGTTTCAGTTAAACGTTTCAGAACTTCTAAGAGGGGTAGGGTACATCCTGACAACTCGAAATCATATAGCAATGTGGGGTCGGAAATGCTTTCCTGAAGCGGTATTCTACACAGAAGTCGTCGTGCGACGTCATGCAGCACAGATTCGATTTTCGGTCAATGTATGGGCCGGTATTATGGGAGATCACCTCATCGGACCTTACCTGTTACCGCGTCGTCTAACCGGACCTATCTACTTGATCTTTCTGCAGCAAGTATTGCCACAACTTTTGAGAGATGAACAGATTTCTGCATCGACGCAACAGACAATGTGGTTCCAACACGATGGAGCCCCTGCCCATTATAGCGGAGATGTTCGTAACTACCTGGATGTCACATTTGGTCAACAGTGGATCGGACGTGGTGGTCCCGTGCGTTGGCCTGCTCGGTCACCCGACCTATCATGTCTTGATTTTTATTTCTGGGGTCATATGAAATCGCTAGTTTATGACACCCCTGTTGACAATGCTGAGGAGCTGGTTGCAAGAATCGCAGTAGCTGCCGAAGAAATTCGAAATTCGCCTGGAGTATTCCAGAATGTTCGGATGTCCATGCGTCGGAGATGTGAGGCGTGCATTGTAGCCCGTGGAAGAAACTTCGAACACTTACTTTAATCCATGTACCTTTTGCTTCTTTTCATGTATTATTAAAACGATTTCTCACTTACGGTCTCTTTTCTTTATGGTGCTTCTGTGTATAACACCGCTTCAGGAAAGCATTTCCGACCCCACATTGCTATATGATTTCGAGTTGTCAGGATGTACCCTACCCCTCTTAGAAGTTCTGAAACGTTTAACTGAAACACCCTGTACACACACACACACACACACACACACAGTGCTTTTTTTGTAAAAAAAAAAAAAAAAAATAGGTGCCGGTACTCCTTTGCTATCAGGAAAAATTGAAAATTAAAAGGATATGAAAAGTACTCTAATTCTCCCCACCCCCTCAGATACTTGTTATTTTAATAGTAATGTTTTTAGAATAAGAACAACAAATTAAATATATTAACAGTTTATTAAGCATAAATTTATTATTCAAGTATATAATAAAATAAGTAAACTGTGAGTAAAATAAGTAAAAATAATTTCATAAAGTTTTTTTTTTTTTTTGTAGAATATTCCAAATTTTTATTAAGTTCTCATCCGACACCCTATGCCGACCTCTTTTCCTCCTCTTTGTGTGTCGGTTGTGAATGACGTTTCCGAAGCAGCCACAAATCGACATATTTTGCTGGATCGAAGCGGGTCAGCGGAGGGTCTACAGTTTTAAGAAACGGTAGTGAAGAAACTGTTTTTGTCATCAATGAAGTGCTGGTTGGGCTGGCGATCAGATTCATTTGTGAAAATCCTCGCCCACATTCACTCGGTGAAATTGGTATCGTACTCAGAGCGTTCATCAAATGCTTCAATTCTTCCGAAACATTTTTATCAATTAGGTATGCACGAATTGCCATTTAACTGTAATTGACCATTTTCTAACTTCATTTTCACCAAATGCCAACACTTCATGTTTAGAAGTGTTGGCAATTGGCCTTCGTTGTCCTTCTCTCGTCATCGGTATTGTCACTAGTTCTTAAATTCGAATTTTTTTTTCCTTTCTTTCTTTTTTTGAAACTGTCCAAAATATCGGTGTTATTCGGATATTCAGGTGTTATGACCATGTAAACAGAGATAGGAAAAATGTGGATAACGCACTTCCGCGATACAACAGATGATTATTTTTCGGAGTAAAAGAAAATCATTTTTCTAATTCTCGAACGGGGCGCTTACAGTTGATTCATAGCGGTGTCCAACCTACTGCCCGCGAGGAAAGTGAACTAAAACAGCATTTTAAATTTTGTTAATTATCAAAAACATTTTCTAATTAAATGTTTTGTTCAGTAAATGTAACTGTGTATTGTACTTATAAAATTTTTGGATATTTTCAATTTTACTTTTACATGCAACAAGATATCGAAAATGTAACACACTAAAGAAATCTAACTTTGAATTTTTTTGAATATGGCCCCTGTACGGGAAAGGTTGGACAGCACTGCAGTAGAAGGTGGGCCAGAGCCCATTGGGAATACACCTTGATCTGCTCACTCTTGACTAGCGCGACTTCTCCGTATGTAGGACAGGTGGTCGAATAGGTTTTACCAGGTACCACTAAGTTGTGGAATGCTAATCCCTTTAGCTCTCTTAATTCGCGCAGCAGCACTAATTGCCTGAAGGCCAGAAAAGCGAACAGGGCGTACCGAGTTAATTCTCTCCTCATCCGTTCGCTATATGAAAATTTTCTTCGTTCAACGGAAGCTATTTTAAATGCAACTTCAAAGGGGGTTCAAAATAATTAAACAGAGGTCCGACTGAGTAATTTAGAATTATAAAAATGGTTATATAGTTTTATATAGAAAAAATCTTAACAATAGACAGTAAAAAATGCAAATTTAGTTAAATCATTTTAAGCTTATTTGAATAGTAGGTAAACATGTGAAAAAAAATTTACGGAATATTACAAATTTCGAAGTGCATTGCATCCAAATGTCACACGTCATTGTTAATAAAGGTGCCATGCTAGAGCAGTGATATTATTGACATCTTTTGTGAAAGAACAGTTGCTCGAGAAAGCAATTCCTGATTTCTGCACAGAAGTAACTCTAGATATTCCTTGATTGATGGAATACTTGTATGGTATGAACTTTATCCTAGGGTCACGGAATGTAATTACAAACCATTGATTTTGAAGATCTTTATTTATTTCAGTCCATTCGATAAATTTGGGTGTTTTATTTTTAAAGTAGAAATATAAAATTTTACATCATCAGCGAAAAGAAGAATTTTAACTCCCTCAGCAAATGGATTAATGTCAGATCTTAAACATATTAGGCCGCCGTAGCCGAGTGGTCAAGTGAGCTGGTGCATAAGTACATATGCCTTGAGTGACCGGGGTTCAAGCCCGTGACTGCTAAATACGGTGCTGTTTCTTGTATTCTGTCTATCTTGTGAACTACTCTGACCGTTTGGTCGTCCCGGAGCATAAACAGAAAATTTATTATTATATATGTTAAATATTAATGATCCTAGAAAGGAGGATCCTTTGGAAACGCCTGTTAAAAATGTAACCGATCTGGATAGGTGTCCCGATTATTTGATTTGATATGATCGTTGAGATACATGGTGTTACAAACAGTTTAATAGAAGGTTAATAATCCCATATGCCTTTAATTTTCTAAGGGGTGATGTTTTTGAATAAAATGTGGATAGGTCAGCATAAACTATTGAAGGCATTCCAAGAAAACTGTATTCAGAAAATAGCTCGCTAAGGGAAACGTCTGAGCCAGCTTGAAGATAATCAACGAAAGTCCTTGAGCCTACTACAAGGTCTCTTGCCCGTGAACACTAGGCTCCCTTGTCCTGGCCCACTGGAACGCCCATCTCCCACACCTGAGTCATCGCTACTACCCGAAACGGATATAGTTACACTGTCTAAAGACAGCGCCTATAGCACCATGCTAAAATCAACGAAACGGAACTCTGACATTGCAGGCATGAATGGAGCACAGCAAGGCCAGATGCCCGGACTTCAACCGACGCAAGCATCCCCACGCCAACGATATTCCAGAAACAGCAAAACCACCTTGATTGGCACGAGAGTAGTTAATACTACCTCAGAATACGAGATCGCCAAGCCACCAGCAATACTCATGCAAATATCTTCATTGGCAGGCTGGATCCATTGACAAAAGTTGAAGAAATTCAGGCACTGTTGATGGAATTAGGCATACCCAGTAAGCCTTTCAAAATCAATACCAAGCATCCGTCTTATGCTTCCTTTAGGATTCAGATTGATGGGCCTAATTACCAACAATACCTCAATGCCGAATACTGGCCCAGAGGTTTGTTGGTAATGCCATACTATGGGACACCAAAGACCAAGAACTTATCAAGCCCGAACCCATTCCACAACAATGCATAACTACACCAGCATAGCTACCTGTCCTCTCTAGCGGAGGCCCCCAAATTATATCCGAGAGCGGGTGCAACTTATGGATGTCTAACGTGGAGATGACCAGCGAACATCGGACCGGTCGCATTCTAGTTAGAACGTCCAGTAAGAGGGCACATCGAACGCGACATCGATCCCGGGACGAGATTTCAGATCATTATGTGAACAGCAAATACTGTTCCAAGAGTAATCTCATCATAGTACAACCTTCTGTAGAAGTAAAAATTCGATGTTTCCTACAAAACATCAGGAGGTCAAAAACAAACTAGATGGCCTACTTGATTTGCTTTCCTGCGAAGAGTACGACTTTGTCATTCTGATTGAAACCTGGCTCAGAGATGAAATGGAAATTGCTGTCTTCACCTCAAATCTTGGCTATCACACGCTGGCTGCTAATAGAATTGGGAGACGGTGGCGGTGTAGCAATCTGTCAAAGGAGTTCACTCCCCCTGATTAAGGCATCCACTTATCCAGGAGATGACATAGAAGCTGTTCTTGGAATCTACCGAATTGCTGGTTTGTCGATCTCTGTGTGTGCCGTTTATTTCCCTCCACCGGTTTCTGAGGATTCTGTCCTTAATCTGACAGCATGGCTGTCATCCACAATCAATCATCGGCAAAAGCTCATCATCCTCGGAGACTTTAACCTTCCACTGCCAGCCACAAAGAAGCTCCTAGATACTCTGTCATTGAACATGTCGGAAATGGGCATTGGTCTTATTCATGTTCCTCCCTCACACGGCGATGCCATCCCGCAGCGCATCTTCTCAAACTGTTTAATAAAGGAAACCCTGACCATAACTGAGAACTTCCTCCCGTCCGATCACGTTCCGATTGCTGCGATGATATCTCTGCAGGCACCTAAGGATGAACGTACACAAGTACAAACACTGTTAGGAGAGTATACAATCCAAAATACATCAACATTGGAAAAGTTACTACCCTTTTCCAACTTTACCCATGGAACATACCAGCTGAGCTTAACATAAATGAGGCTGTCTACTGGCTTTCGAGATGGATGGAATTCATTGCAAGGTCTGCAATGTCCAAAACTTGCATCCTCAGTTCTCACTCAAAGCCATGGTGGAATGACCTCCTGACCAAGGCCATTAGGGAAAAACAGGCAGCCCATGCCTCTTACAAGAAGTCGCCTTCACAAGAGTCATACGCCAAATTTTCCAAAGCAAGGATGGATTTCCAGAAGAGTAAACAATTTGCTATTGACAATTTCATGAACGGCCGGCTATCCAGGGGAAAACGTGTGTGGTCCACTAGTCATACTTGCCCCCCTCTATCTTTAGATGTCCAGGAATGGTGTGAGCATGTGCTGCGTTTTAAGCGAGATCACTGTGTGTCCGAAGCACATCCTTGGAACGAAGCGTTTAACGTTTCTTCACCTTCTAGTAATACAGAAATTTCCGAAGAACAACTAATAAAAATAATAAATTCACTACCTGATAAGTCCACCATAGGAATTGACGCAGTACCTCTTTTTAGTATAAAAATTGCTTCTTATTTCATCAGCAAAGAGCTCACTCAACTCTACAACAAAGTAGATTGTACAAAGACAAAGTTTGTAGATAGACAAAGTTTGTACTCAAATTTGCACAGGTGCCTTCAAGCTGGTTATCATACAGAGTCGTGGCAGTTCCGAAAAAGCTTCGTGCGAAATGACCGGATGACTTCAGGCCAATATCAATTGCCTCTCCCTTCCTGAAATGCTTCGAGAAGTGCATCTGTAATGATGTAGCACTCGCAATCTTTGCGCATAGGCCAGAACATACCCATTGTGCCATGCCTAATAGATCTATTGTAACCTGCCTACAGTCATTATCACAGAAAATACTTCGCGCCTGGAATGACAACGAAGATCTTCACACCATTTTTCTGGACATGAAATCTGCTTTCGACTCGGTCCAAATAACACCCCTTCTTGCCTTACTTGAGAGGTTCTACGGGATATCCAGAAATATGATCGAGATCCTGAATAATTTGCTGTCTAGGAGAATGCTTCACTTCAAAGGCGATGGCATTACAGTCACTAAAAGCGTCGAAGTAGGGATCCCACAAGGTGGTTCTCTCTCAGCCTTGTTATTTGCAGCAATATTTGTTCCACTAATGGATCAAATTCCAGCTTTCCTATCGTATGCTGATGATATTGTTTGTTACTTGCCATGTTGGTGATTCACAAGAAAGACAAACCGCCTCTGAATCTGTAAACAGCTACCTAAATACATTCTGTAAGTATGCTAAATTTTTTGGCCTGTCAGTCAATCCAGAGAAGTCAAACTATCTCATCTTTACGCCAAGTCGGATGACTTCTATTGATACTGCATCTTCTCTACTTCCGGAATTGGCAGGAAATATTCTGACTCCCACAGACAGTGTCAAATTCTTAGGAGTAATCCTTGATGCCAACCTCACCTATAAAAAACAAATCCAAGCTCAGTATTCCAAATCCCTGAGAGCGTTCTGGGGAATGAAAATTGATATGTGCAAAATGCACAATAAGCAAATAATCAAGAAATACCTTGCAACTTACTTCTGTAGTGTACTCTTCTATGCCGTGGAAGTTTGGTCGGCGGCACTACCACCCACCAGCCTCAGGAAACTATGGGGCCTCGACTGAAGTCAGCCAACCTGTGGTCGCACGAGATCTACACAACATCTAAATCTACTCTCTGCTGCAACCTGCAATATACGCCCATGTGCAATGTACGTCCACAGAGCCCATGTGCTAAAAATAAAATCATTCCTTCACCTGTGCTCAGCTAAGCAGGATCACATCAACATCTGGAACACGGTTGGTTGTCGTTTGCCAGGAAGACATCTCCGTAGTACACCCTCTTTGTGCTCAAGGCTCCAGCGGTTACAGAATTTCGAGACACTTCCCTAATGTGACTCTGGACACTCAACTCGCTCAACATCGACATCGACCTGTGGACTATACAAGACAAGGCATATCGCGATGGCATCTTGTCCTATCTTGCTGTTTGTAAAGGACATTTATGTAAGTGCCGATCTTAGTTAGTTAACCGATGTCATTTCATGTTCTGCTCAACTTGTAGTCCTTTTTCGCTGTAATTACTACTTCATTTTTACATTTTGATTATCATCTTTGCTTTGATCTATTAATCATTATTTAGTTATTATTATTATTTTTTTTTTTATAAAACAAAATCTCTTGTATAAACAACAAACTAAGATTCCTCAGGCTTTCTGTGTAAGGAATCACTATTGTATAAAATTTATGTTAATAAAGAATCTTATTATTATTATTATTATTATTATTATTATAAACCGCATCAACCCAATTCCCCTGCCAAGTTTACTTGAGACAAGCTGCTAGAGAGAACTACTTGTAGGTTGGTTGTAACGGATTCCTCCAGAGGAGGAATCCATTTAATTCAATTGCTAGTATTGGGATAAGGTATGGGGAGAGCGCGTTTATGAATCGCCGTGTTTAATGGTTTAGATCAGCTTTTGTCAAACTTTTTTAGTCACGGAACACTTTTAATCTCACATGCGGAACACTTATTTTTTTGTGACTTTGGTTTTTGAAATAAAATATACATAATTGATGCTCAAATAGATTTTATTTTTGAAAAGAAAATCAAAATAAAAGCATAAAATATCGCACAATTTCTGGCAACAAAACACATATCAAGTACGTATTATAAAATTCCATTCCAAAATAACAACTGTGTTCTACATATTTAAAAAAAAAAAAAAAAAAAAAGAGTTATGCAAAGAAACGTGTTGAGTTATTGTTATTTTGGTTTTTTAGGAGCATTAGCAACTAAGGCCATATTGCTCCGGGATATGCGGTGGTCATTCCCTGACCTTTCCGCATCCTCCGTATTTGGTGGTGACGGGCTCGAATCCCGGTCTAATCATGAAGCGTGTGCTACGCACTGCTGCTCCTTCCCACCTGGCTACGGAGGCGCCAACGTGTTGAGTGAATATGTCATATACAGTATGTGATCTGTGGATAACCGAAAAAAATAACGTTAAATTATACTCATACAAAAAGTGTTGAACGCTTCAAATATACAAAATTTGATTTTTATTAATTGCGATTTTTTCATAGAACACGTGTTCACATCACACGGAACACCAGTGTTCTGTGGAACGCAGTTTGTGAAACGCTGGTTTAGATATTTCGTTTAACAAATTAAAGTACAGTATACTAGTTTTTTAACTTATAGTTTAGTTTCATGTTTGTGAATAGGAGATGTAAAGGCTTTCCTGATGGATGGGATATTTTCCTTCTAACGAATACATAGAATTTTAAGGGTAGTTGTTACGAACCCCAGGGTTCCCCTTCCCCATTAGCCTGAATGTATAGCATAAACAGTCCCTCCATAGCCGAGTGGGCAGGAGCGGGAGTGCAGTAGCACACGCTCTTTGAGTAGACCGGAGCTCAAGCCCCTGATTGCTGAATACGGTTGATCTGCCAACCCGCACTGGACCAGCGTGGCAGATTATGGTCCATTTCCCTCAGCATGAATTGTTGAGGAGGCTTCCATCCTGCAGTGGGTTGATAATGGCTGCACTTTACTTTACTTTATAGCATAAACGGGAAATTCAGATTATCAATGTGTTCTTCGTCAGGATATCGTCTGGTCCTCTAGACCAGTGTTTCTCAAAGGGTGTGCCGCGTCACATTAGTGTGCCGCAAAATTTTCCAAGTGTGCCGCAAAATTTTCCAAGTGTGCCGCGAAATTTAGGAATTTCTTCTTCTATGACTACGTAGGTGTGCCGCGAAATTTTTCTTCTTTGGAAAATGTGCCACGAGAGTAAAAAGATTGAGAAACACTGCTCTAGACTGTAGTGGTATCTAGCCTGCGGGCCGTATCCTCCCGCGAATAATTTTTATACAGCCCGCGCAGAAAGTGAACTAAAACAGCATTTTAAATATTGTTAATTTTCATGAACCGTGTTGTACATTCAACGCTAAAATAAGTCGATATAAACGAATTTAAGACTGTGGCGCTCGTTGCGGCGAATACAGTATGTGAGAACGTTGAAGTTACGAAGCCACGTGTTGGTTTATGTTTTGTATGCGCATGCTCGACCAGAAGTGTGTAAATACGAGGTGCTATCAAAATGTTTCGGGTTCCAATTATGGTGTGCCTTCTGCTTGACCTTGGTGGCTGTGCATGAGCAGTACACTTCATTAAAAATATAACACGCTGATTTTTCCAGCCTCGTCCGGTGCTGCCCCGAAACAAATCTCACTTTGAATGTGTGGTCCCTGTACGGGAAAAAGTTGGACACCACTGCTCTAGAGTGATCATTTTTTAATTTATTTTCAAAGCTCCCAATGGGAAAACAGCGTTGTCACAAGGCCGAAAAAGGCGCCGCAATCAAAACCACATGTGCAGGTCATGCTGAATGTATTTTTTTTTTCTTTTGACAACGATCATTGTTAATGCAACCAAGAAGTTTTAAAACGAGAGAGAGAGAGAGAGAGAGAGAGAGAGAGAGAGAGAGAGAGAGATGATTACGAAATCGACTAGGAAAAAACTGAAAGGAAAAAAATATATAAAAACAAACATTTATAAATAGGAAAACGGAAAGATGAAAGTAAATAAGTATAGCAAACATCAGTGTATACAAAGATTTAACTAGCACATGTTGCGGAAACATAATTTGAAAATAATATAAGAATATGCCATTCGTATTGGCAAGCCAAGTTGGAATAGAAAGTAAATCAGTATGCAGCTAAAGCAATAAACTAACAAAGAAAGGCTGAAATCCAGTATAGGGTACACCGATGAAAGACGGCGGTGATTGATAGGTGAAGGCACTTCCCACTCAGTGCTGTGATTGATAGGTAGATGTCACACGAGAGAACGTGGTTGTTTGGGATTGTAACAGTAAATGTGAAATTATCGTTCTATTATTCTCAGTCTTGTTGTTTGGAGGTGTGTGGTGCATCTTGTTATTTTTCTGCGTTGTTGTTGTTGTAAGTAATTTTCTCGCTGCCGTCATTTTTTTTTGTTTCTTATTTTTAATTATTTTTGTGTCAGGCGAGGACTGACGAGGTGAGTTTTCGGTTGAATCCAGTATAGGGTAAACCGATGAAAGCCGGCGGTGATTGACAGGCGAAGACACCTACTCAGTGCTGGGATTTTAGTACTAAACCAGACCCACCTCCATCTACTCACAGGTGATGATGCTCCTCTGTGTCCACAGTACATCTAGCAATCAAGCATATTCTTGTTGACTGTCCTCAATATAACCAAGACAGAACATCAGTCCTGCTTTCTCTGAATAAACTACAAGAACCAATATCACTAGAGCATATTATAAGCGACAAGGCAAACATTAATGAACTTTTCTGTTTTCTGAAAAAAAATTGGAATTTATAATCGCTACTTAATAGTTTCTAAAATGACATTGAAATGTCTTCAATTCTAAATTATTTCCTAACACATCTCTAAGGACAGGTGCACTATAGCCAATGTAGCTTTTGCGCCTTTAAACACACACACAGTACTAAACCATTATTTGGGTATCACTTGTCTCCGCGCAGTGGGCGTGGTCGTAGAACGGAGTGATTGGTCGAGTTCTGTGATTGGGTGATTATTGTGCAAGCGTTTTCTTTCTGATTTTGTGTCGTCGAGGAGAAGGGGACTTAGTTTAGGTAGGGTGTTTATCCCCCCCATCCCGCTGTTTTTGAATCGGAAAATGACTTCGCATTCTAAAAACAGCGGTGGGGAGGAAACACCCTAGACATATCAGCCTAGGAAGACAGTGAGCGGAGTCATTAACTTGTCAATCACTGCTTTCCCACCGTTTTGCTAGCCGCCATGTTGGACGGAGTTAAAGTTAACTGCAGCCATTATCAACCCACTGCAGGATGGAAGCCTCCTCAACAATTCATGCTGAGGGAAATGGACCAAGTTGGACGGAGTACAGTACCCTAATCTGGAGAGCCTGACGTGGTCGAGTGGTTAGGGGCGCGAGTGTAGTAGTATGCGCTCTTTGAGGACGGGGGTTCAAACCTGGCTAGTTAAATACGATTAACGTTTGTATTGTTGATTTATTGTAAATTCTGGTGATCGTGCCGGAGTATAAACAATAACTTTTTTTTTTACCCAAAGAAAAGGGGGTGGGGAAGAAATAATTTGAAAAAATTGTTGCCGTATTCACGTAAATACAGTATTTTACTTATTTTACCCAAAGAAAAGGGGGGTGGGGAAGAAATAATTGGAAAAATTGTTGCCGTATTCACGTAAATACAGTATTTTACTTATTTTTAAATCAAAATACTTATCTTATTTTATAATATTCAAATTATGTGGTAATGCTTTGCAACCACCGATGTTTGCTGTAATGATTTCCACTCTCCCCCGTTTTCCCCCCTTTATATTTTCTTTATTATTTAATAAAAGTTTGTTATATATCTTGTTTTTTCTTGCAGTTTTGTCCTTGTCTTCGTAATCACTAATTTGCATATAATTGACTATGAAAATGGCATAACGCCCATCGATTATACCCATCACTGCTTAAAAGCATTCACAAATAAAAAAAAAAAAAAAAAAACCGTTTCCAAAATGTTTTGATTAGTAGCACGCACGATGGAACAAGTGTGTGGCTGCAGAAGGAGATTATACCGAAGTATATTAACAGTGGGAACATTTTTATTTCGTGACATTCAACTAACTTTTTGCAAAAGCGGTATTTTGCAAAAATAATCAATTGTTTGTTAATAATAAACAAACAATTGATTATTTGAAAACTTGGTTTTTTTACTATAATAAAAAAACCAAGTTTTATTATTTTAGGAACCGACAAGTTTCCTAGGTTAATACTCCTTTGAATTCATGCAATAATTCTTACGTAATAATATACTGTACACTATTAATATTTTGTTATTGATTTTATTTATAATTATTAATATTTTGTTATTGATTTTATTTATATATTTCTTAATATTAATTAATTTTAATATTAATTATTTAACTTTAATAAAGCCAAAGATGTAAACGATGTTAGTAATACTTCTAAAAAGTTGTTCACATTTAAAGGTGATTCAAAGCATCTGGAACGTTAATAACTATACAAAACTGTATTAATTCGCAGAAGAATTGAGGCTATGCGGTGTCAATACATTGTCTGTGAATTGTGTGTACTTTGTGGTCGACTTGTCTGTTTGCTGGACAGAAGAAAACCTGAATTACCGGGAGGAGGTGAACCATGCAACACTCGCCTGAAACCGACTAAAGCTTCCACGTTGTGAAAAAAGTCCATAGTTTTTTCCGACCATTGACGGGATTCAAACCAAGCCTTTTTATATGCGGTGTGGAAAAGGCCTGGATTCAGAGGATGGTGATAATCAACTGTGTTCCCCGCCAGGGTGGAGCTACAGGCAAGGTCTGATTTGTTGAAGTGCAGTGGCGCGGTTGCTCAAGGCCCCCTTCTAGATGGCATTAGGGCTCTCAGAGTCCAGACTGTCTAAATTCGGCATTGTTTATATCCATACTGAAAACAAATTTTTGTTATATAATTTGAATTATTGTTTCTAGTCATGAAGAGGTTTTAATTTTCTTTTAAGAGAATGAACAAATAAAGTTATGTAGATTATCCCAGAAACCGACATTTTCCAACTCTATGATGTTAATTGATTTGGAAAATAATGTACTTATACACTGAATGGCCACTGCATTAGTTACACTCACCTGTAGCAAGTTAGATCCCTTTAGCCCTCAGAACATCCTGGATTCTTCTGTTGAAAGCGTTCCCCAGGGATGCTGGTCCACGTTGACTCAACTGCTTCCCACAGTTGTTGCAAATTGAAATTGTAGATCTCTACTCCGAAAAGCTCGTTCTACCTCATCCCGGGTGGAATGAGCTCTTAGATTCTCAGTTGGATTGAGATCTTGTAACTAGGTGTAACTGCAATAGGCTGAATCTATTCACTCTCATTTTCCTGGAATTTCTGCACAATTCTGGCTTTGCGTGACATGTTGAATGTTGGAAGGACCCATTCTCAGATGTATACGCTGTAGCCATAAAGGGATGCACTTGAGCAGAATAATTTTCAGTTAACCTGTGGCATCCAAATGTTGCACTATTGGTATTAGGGAGCCCATGAAACTGTACACTATGAAAACACTCCCTACACTGTCACCACCAGCGGAGTCCTTCTATTCTAGGAGGACCAGAATATGGAAAAAACAGCGGGAACTGGGAACACAGTCGCCTGCTGAGATACTCTATGCATGATAGAGTATGACGAATTGTGTTCTGAAATGCTTCTTTGGTTACCACTGTTATACTGGATTGTTGATTGACTGTTGCCCTTCTGGATGCCGACAGATATTAGCATTAGTAGTGGCATATGATGCAAGAAAGCAAGCTTGTACATGTTGTCCACCGTCCTTGGCCTCTCGCATCGGTGAGATGCTTCCAACCACAAGATTGCCATTAGCTGGATGTTATTTGGTTATTGGACCAATCTCAATACATCCGAGACACAATCACAAGTGATAATCTAGCAGAGTTGCAGTTTCTGGGATATTGATACCAGTGCGTCTGGTATTGACTACATGCCAAGCTCGAAGTCACTTAAATCTTTCACTTAAATCGTCTTGGTGTTGTTGAGGAAGCACTCCATTTCATGAAAAGGGTAGACGTATCCAATAAAATGGCGACTTAGTGCACGTGTTTAAAATAAAAAAAAAAAATAAATTTTCTGTTTATACTCCGGGACGACCAAATGATCAGAGGAGTTCACAAGATAGACAGAATACAAGAAACAGCACCGTATTCAGCAGTATCGGGCTTGATAGCCCCGGTCACTCAAGGCACGTGTACTTTTGCACCCGCGCGCCTGAACACTACGCTACGGCTAGTCCGAGTGGGAGGGGGATGTTTCCTCTGGATATACAGTATGCATGGGCAGCTTAGTGATGCAGTATTCTCTTATATCAAATCGCAGTTCGTATAGACTCTTATTGATCTCTGTTTATTTTATGTCTCATGGCCTGATTTGCGTTGGTGCTAACACAGAAAAAAAGCTTACTCAGTCTTCGTTAAAATATGCTTTTATTTAAAAATTATTATTGTCTGTTTTTAATTATATATAATATGAAGTAAGTAGTGCATCGTTCGTTTATTATTTGCATCAAATATTCATCTGTTTCAAAGCGAAATATCAAAATGCGTGATTCACTACTCTCTTTATTCAAGTGCATAATTTTCGTCCGGTTTTGATTTTTCTGAGTGCGCTCTTTGAGATAAAGAGTCCGAAGTTCATCCCTATCACTTTCTTAGATTATCGTTTGTTCTTGTGAAGATTTAAGAAATATTTTGTTAACGTTACTGTTGTCAGCCTAATGTCTCTGCTAGGTAGGCAACTTGAATTTTAAAAGTAGTTGGACCGATTTAGTTTTGGGTGCAAAGGCAGAAGTTACAAATTCTGTCTTCCCCTTCGAGGCCCCTCTACTCTTTAGCAACCGTATCAGAATAATTCCCTCTCCCTTGGATAACCTGGTGATATGGAAGTTTTTGCTACTAGGAGGAATAGGATTTAAACTCCTGGTAAAAATTCGAATCCGACAGTGTTATAATGAATAAGTCACAGCAATTATTTTAATTATAAAAGATTTTTTTTAGCAAGAAGTAACTAAACGATTTTTTTTAACCTTGAGGATAACGTTCCCGTAACTTAGTATTAAGAGTGGCAATTGATACAAGGAAGCAAGCTTATACATCAGTCAAACAACAATAAAAAACACTTCTCACATCACCTGCCCATCCCATGTAATAATTCGTCTAACCATAGAACACACGCAATTTACATACAATATACATAGTTTAGACAATTTTATGATTTTAGATATTTTAACCTGTGTGTTTTTTTTTTTTTTTTTTAAAGGATAAATCCTACAATTGTTTTCAGTTCACATGTTAACATGCGGTATTGGTTTTTTTGGGTTGGTGATGGCTGTCGACTTTTCCTGATGCGTTATGTTGGAGATGAGAATTGAAAGCATGACAATCTTTTAATAAGTATTTATTTATATAATTTTAATGTAATTTTCGTAATTGATATTATTTAATATTAAATACTAACGATGTTCTCGTAATGTGGCCAAAGGTTTGCTTATCTCTTTTGCTGCTGTCTTAATATAGTTGGATACATCCCATCTGCCTCTGGTGGCTTATTTACTTTTAACTTCAGTTTCTTTTCCATGTTCATTTCATTTATCACAAAATTATTTGGCTCCCTGTTAGAATTTGACATTCTTCTGGCATCGCCAGCCCTAAAAAAACCGCGTAAGAACTAGATGCAAAATACCCATTCAATTTGTTAGCAATCTGAACAGGAACAATCATACCATTCATATCTAGTGGACCAATGTGATTGATCCTTTTCCATCTAGTGTTACCATATAAAAGTCTTGTTAGCAGATATTTATTTAAAGTATACCCAGTAAAATAAAATAAAATAAAATATTTCCAGAAGCTTTCGGAACTCGTGTCCCTTTCTCAACTGACAGAATTTTTTAAATACATTACAAGCAAACTGTGGCACGTTACTCATTCGTCATTGTTGTAGCACGGACGTGTGCTGCCTTGCGCCAGTGATCATCCATCAATAAAACGGTTGTCTCCAGGATTGGATGTATACGCATGCCTTTCTGGCGATTTAATGCCTTAGGGTTGTTCATTATGTTTAGTGACTCTAGCCATAGGCGGTGGCGAAAGTGTCGCGCGTGGTCCACTATCTCAAAGTCGCGCTTGGGGTCAAGATCGTGGTTGGTAGCCCAAAAATGTTCTGCAAGCGCGGACTGGTCAGTTTCGGCAAGCCGGATTGCTCTGTCGTGTTCCGTGAGGCGATCCTGGAGACGTCTCGATGTCTCACCTACGTAGCAACTGTTACAGGCCCTACAGGTGATACGGTACACTACATTGCTGCGTAAGACAGGTGTGACAGGGGTCTTCACACTGGAGACAAGTGAACGTAGGTTCCTACCTGGTAATTGTACACATTTTATGTTGTAACTTCTCAGGATCTTCGAGATACGTCCTGACACTCCTGGATAGTACGGAATGTAGGCGGATGATATGCCGACTTGCTTCGGAGGTCTTGGGTTGGAAGTAAGCTCTTGTGCCTGTAACAAGCATCTGTTTAGTACATGGGATGGATAACCGCATCTGGTTAAGTCCGCCTTCACACGGGAGATCTCGTTACGTCTAATTGTGTCGGTGCTGGAATGGCTCCAGGCCCTGGAGAACAGGGTGCGGGCAGTGCTATTGAGATGGCTTGGAGCGTGGCCGGACCCGTAGTTGGTGAATTGACCGCACCACATGGGTTTGCGGTATACTGAGGTCTCTAGATGTGGGCCTACGCGATGCACTAGCACGTCCAGAAACGGGAGCGAACCGTCCACCTCTGATTCTACGGTAAACTTGATGAAATTGGATAGAGAGTTGAGGTATTCTAGTAGTACCGTTTCAGAACCACGTGGTATTATGGTAAAAATATCGTCGACATATCTACACCACGTTGTAATAGGTGTAGGTGGGTTCTGGTGTATCTGCTTCTCCAGATCTTCCATGGCGATGTTAGCTACTACGGAACTGACAGGGGCACCCATAGCAGTGCCATGTACTTGTTTGTAGAGTGAGTCTTCAAAGGTGAAGATGCTGCTAGAGAGGCATAGGTTGAGGGCGGTACAGATGTCATCAGTGGATAGTGACGTCCTGGATTGGAGGCTTAAGTCGCTCTCAAGGAGCCTTCTGGCGCAGTGCACGGCCTGTTGGACGGGAATCGAGGTGAATAAAGAAACCACGTCAAATGATGCCATGACAGAGTTATCAAGGGTTCCGATACAAAGCCCCGTTCCACAACTCTCATATGGATCGTGCCTGCTTTAACTTCAGCCTGCGCACGTTAAATTTATGGATATCCCATCTCCACCATGAAATCAGGAACGCTGACTACAACAAGTCCAGACTGTTACAACATATACAAGGTAAGGTCTCGCCTATTGTATTTACAAACCTTATACATACCATCTGCCATCGGGCTAGTCAGACCTCGGATACCTACCGTTTACGCCAACAGCGCAAGTTCATAAACTTGAGCATAGAAACTAACTCCTTAAAGACGAACACTCGTTCAGACGACACGACTTCTTTCGTCTTGAATCTAAGTAACAAACAACTGTCCAACGAGCAGCTGAGTGTTTTATCAAACGGTATGAAATTCGCCGTTATACCATCGAAACCTCCCATCACACAGCTCGCTATGGGCATAGAAGCCAGTATTACCAACCTTCCCGAAGAAACTGCCAACGAGATCCGATTCAAGACTGCCGCAGTCCTCCGCAACACTCGAAAAACGTGCTCAAACCTCAACCACCGCCAACGTGCCGCCCTGTCATCTATAAGAAAAGACAACTCCATCGTTGTACTTCCTGCGGATAAAGGGCGCCGGACTGTTGTGCTGGACCGATCAGCCTACCGAGAGAAAGCCTTGGCCCTATTACTCGATCCTAACGTATATGAACCTCTACCTGATCCTCCCGTTAAAGTCTTGAAACGTCTGGAAGCAAATGTTAATAAACTTGTCCACGCATGGCTTAAAGATAAGAAGATCCCGACCGCGACTCACCATCTTCTGCGTGGTACTGGCTGTCAACTACCACAATTCTACGGATTACCAAAGATCCATAAACCGGGTATTCCTCTCAGACCTATAGTGTCTTGCTGCAGTGCCCCAACGTATGAACTGTCCAAACACATCGCGAGCCTCCTCTCGCCTCTTATAGGTAATACATCTCACACCGTTAAAAACAGCAGTGAATTCATTAACACCATTAAGGACATTTCAATCCCTGATAACTCTGTCATGGCATCATTTGACGTGGTTTCTTTATTCACCTCGATTCCCGTCCAACAGGCCGTGCACTGCGCCAGAAGGCTCCTTGAGAGCGACTTAAGCCTCCAATCCAGGACGTCACTATCCACTGATGACATCTGTACCGCCCTCAACCTATGCCTCTCTAGCAGCATCTTCACCTTTGAAGACTCACTCTACAAACAAGTACATGGCACTGCTATGGGTGCCCCTGTCAGTTCCGTAGTAGCTAACATCGCCATGGAAGATCTGGAGAAGCAGATACACCAGAACCCACCTACACCTATTACAACGTGGTGTAGATATGTCGACGATATTTTTACCATAATACCACGTGGTTCTGAAACGGTACTACTAGAATACCTCAACTCTCTATCCAATTTCATCAAGTTTACCGTAGAATCAGAGGTGGACGGTTCGCTCCCGTTTCTGGACGTGCTAGTGCATCGCGTAGGCCCACATCTAGAGACCTCAGTATACCGCAAACCCATGTGGTGCGGTCAATTCACCAACTACGGGTCCGGCCACGCTCCAAGCCATCTCAATAGCACTGCCCGCACCCTGTTCTCCAGGGCCTGGAGCCATTCCAGCACCGACACAATTAGACGTAACGAGATCTCCCGTGTGAAGGCGGACTTAACCAGATGCGGTTATCCATCCCATGTACTAAACAGATGCTTGTTACAGGCACAAGAGCTTACTTCCAACCCAAGACCTCCGAAGCAAGTCGGCATATCATCCGCCTACATTCCGTACTATCCAGGAGTGTCAGGACGTATCTCGAAGATCCTGAGAAGTTACAACATAAAATGTGTACAATTACCAGGTAGGAACCTACGTTCACTTGTCTCCAGTGTGAAGACCCCTGTCACACCTGTCTTACGCAGCAATGTAGTGTACCGTATCACCTGTAGGGCCTGTAACAGTTGCTACGTAGGTGAGACATCGAGACGTCTCCAGGATCGCCTCACGGAACACGACAGAGCAATCCGGCTTGCCGAAACTGACCAGTCCGCGCTTGCAGAACATTTTTGGGCTACCAACCACGATCTTGACCCCAAGCGCGACTTTGAGATAGTGGACCACGCGCGACACTTTCGCCACCGCCTATGGCTAGAGTCACTAAACATAATGAACAACCCTAAGGCATTAAATCGCCAGAAAGGCATGCGTATACATCCAATCCTGGAGACAACCGTTTTATTGATGGATGATCACTGGCGCAAGGCAGCACACGTCCGTGCTACAACAATGACGAATGAGTAACGTGCCACAGTTTGCTTGTAATGTATTTAAAAATTCTGTCAGTTGAGAAAGGGACACGAGTTCCGAAAGCTTCTGGAAATATTTTATTTTATTTTATTTTACTGGGTATACTTTAAATAAATATCTGTTAAACTATGGACCCCAGTACTCCAGGCCCATTTGTCACTAAAGTCTTGTTAGTTTTCTTTACTAGAGGCCAGTGCCGGCTCGTGACTCCGATGTTTGAGAGTGCTGCGTCTTAAAGTTACATTAAATTGCCTTGGTTATAAGATATGTAGACATACACAGTAATAATAATAAGCAAGTTAAAAATACTACAAAACATTAACTAGACATTTATCATTAACAGACTTGAACTTTTTTATTTTAAAAAAAAAATCCACATTCTTCGGTTTTTATTTGTTGAAAATAGATTAATAACTTTTTCATTCAAGTTTGGTGCACTGTTGACCAAGCTTTTATCTATTGAAAGCATTGCCTGAGCATATAGGCTTTCCTGATTCATAGTGTTCCTTAAAAATGTTTTTATTCTTTCTTAATGTCGAATGGCAGCGTTCGGGCTCTGAAGTAGTCATCGAAATGGTCAAAAGAACTTTTATGAATTTTGTAAGTTCACCAAGAACTTCAACTAGATTATTTTCTGAGATAAATTTCAGCAAGTCAGTTAAATTGCAGTAATTGTGTAGATCATGTGTGCTATAGAAAACTTGTAATTCCGTAAGAAGTGTTTCTCTTTCTATGCCTCAGTAGTCTCTCGTACCTCTTCCATGGGCATTTTCTTACGAAAAATAACAAAGTTATCCTTGTTAAACAATTTAGCAGCAATTAATTGCTTTGTAAAAGAATATCTCACATACGTCAAAACTTATATAGTCACATACTTCCTTCGCTCCAATCATGAGTGTTTTTGAAGGATTTTCACAATACATTGAATTCCTGATTTTTAGAATGGCATTCTTAGTTTCCTATATATTCATGTATCTTAAGAGCCTCAATTTCTCGAGATTGCATTTGATTATAAATAACTTCCACGCGAGGTATTATCTGATGGAAAAGTTCTAACCAGAACTCTAATTTTTCATTACTCAAGATGTGCAAAATTCCAGTTGCTTCTGAAATCGTCTTATCTGCGTTTGCTATTGCTTGTAGTTCTTCCATGCACTTTTTTAAGGATTCAAAATTTTCATAAACGCTGTTCACGGTGCGTATATTGAAGTAACATCTTGTAGGGGAAAGGCGCGCAACACGGCTGTCCATATGCTTTCTGAGAACATTGAGACGCTGTAGTGATCTCGAGAATAATGTTTCTATCGACATGAGGTTCGAAAAGGATAATCTTGAATCTCGGGTACTACTTGTTGCATTTCTCATCGTCAGATTCAGTTGGTGTGCATAGCAGTGAATAAAATGTGCATTTTTGTACACTTCTTTTATTTTAACCGAACTCCCCCCCTCTCTTGCCTTTTAACACACTTGCGCCATCAAATGTCTGAGCAACAAGTTTTTGAGTATTTCTTTCGAGGATTATGTCTAACTGATATAGAATGCACTTCGATATTCCTTTTGCCGTTTGGTTTTTTTCGGAGTGAAAAAACCCCAAAAACGCCCAAAAATGTCTTCATTCAGTTCATATCTCTTTGTATGTGTTCTGAAACATATGTTGTGTTATCAGCCATGACAGCTACGAATGAAGCTTCTTTAATTTCTCTTTTTATTTCATCCCGGCATATTTGCAGCAAGCAGTCAAGAATATCATTCTGAATAGTTTTTGAAATGCCTTTAAATGCCGCATTACTTTCTAAATGGTTCTTTAAATTGGAATCTAATGTACAGGCGAAATTTATTAATCCTATGAATACTCCTGGATTTTCAGAATCGTCTTTTTCACCGTAAAGAATTATAAACTGTCCACAAAATTTAATGCACTCTATTTTAGATAATACCTCACGATTCTTGGTAACTTTTCTATTATGTTTGCAGATCGAAAGTCTGTAGGCCTCACTAAGCTGATCTTTAATATTTACGCTTGGGAAAAAGCGATAGTGAAATCACATTACCAATATGTTTCTTGGCTCTCATGTTTTAGTTTTTTTTTCTTTCATTCTGTTTATGTTTGTAAACAGTAGCGTAGGAATGCCCCAATTTCAAAATATGAAAAGGGTGCCACTGACAGGACATATCAGTTCTGTTTCAACACCCGAGGCTAGCTGACGAAATGGCACCCTTAGATGATGCCGCATCAAGATGAAAGCAGAAGGCGGGGTGAAAATTAATTTTCGCAAAATGGCATGTCTACAGAGAGCGAATCAAGTCCATGTCCATAAATCTGAGTACATACTGTATAGCAGCATTTGCAGTCCAGAACGTAGCTTTGAAGGGACCGTTCAGGCCACTGCTTTATCAACGCATGCATAGCAGTTCGCAATTCATGCATTGTGTCTGCGTGTGTAGCACAGTGGTATCTTCATCGTCCTCCCCACACCGGGTGGAAAGGCCCCGGGTGCCAAGCGTTTCCATGGCCAAGCGATTCTTGCATGTATATAAAGCGTTTTTCCTCCCAGCGACAGAGTTTTCCTTGTTTTTCTCGTAGAATTAAAATTTTCTGTTAAGTAGCTCTTACTTAAAAACACTAAGAAGAGAGCCCAGAAGAAGGTAAGTACCTTTTTCTTTAATTTAGCTAGCCGTACTAACTTACTAACTCTATGCTTGGCCACCAAGCGGCACTGCTCCTGCCTCCCCGTGGCGGGGTCGGTAACCTGGGTGGTAAAAGGCACCCAGCTTTTATCCAGGATCATGGATAAAAATCATTATCCAAACTTAGTGCCTTTTTGAGCTCAAGAGTGGAAGCTTCTAACAATGATCATGACTCAAGTCAACCTAAAAGACTGCGAAGAGAAGCAGAATGTCAAACTTCCTGGTGATTCATTCCCTATCCGCTCAACCTGTGGGTAAGTTATCACCATTCTTAATTCAGAAAATCTTGGAGTCTATTGCTGGATCACCAAAAATGGTTAAGACTGCAATCCAGAGACCTTCTGATAGAAACAGCCACCTCAAAACATTCTGAGTGGCTGTTAAAAACATTTGGTGGGTTGAAAGTAGAAATTACTCCCCACAAAACATTAAATTCATCAAAAGGTGTCATCAGTGAGTGGGACCTAATTATAGTCTCCGAAGAAGAACTACTCCAAGAACTCGGCAGTCAGAAAGTAATAAATGTAAAACGGATCACAACGAAAAAAGATGGAAATCTTACTACAACAAGATCCATCATTCTGACATTTAGCACTCCAGACTTGGCATCCTCTATTAAAGCTGGTTATTTGAACTGCTGGATTTGACCATATATCCCGAATCCTGTTCGTTGCTTTAAATATCAGAAATATGGTCATTCCCAGCAGGCTTGTCTAGGGGAAGCCATATGTCCCATCTGCGGCTCTAAAGATCACACTCAAGCAGATTGTTCAGTCAAAACCCCTGTTTGTCCAAACTGCAAAGGAAGCCATCCAGCCTTTTCCAAAACTTGTGAGCTATGGATAACAGGAGCTATGGATAACAGAAAATACAAAATTGAAAATTGTCACGTTTTCTGAGGCACATAGACAAGTTATGTCGACCATGTCTAGTGGTCGTTCTTGTGCAGCTCGCACTCGAAACTTTGTTTCTACTGCAGCTCAAACGGATGTATCAGTTCTGCCTAACACCTCTCTAGCGAATTGGCTTAAATCTACACTTTCAACCTCTAAAAAAGATAATCCTCCAAAAAAACTAGCGAAGCCACAAATACTCCAATCAGCATCCCTACTCATACCCCATTGGTCCCAGTTGAAAAAGAACAATTAAAATCTCACTCAGTCTCAAAAAAAATGGAATCGCCTTCCAATAATATGGATGTAGATGAGCTGCTAGGTAACGAGGAGCCCATTCTAGAACTCCATGCAGATGACACCATGGATATTGGACCCCCCCACATTCCCAAAAAAAGACCGGAAAAAATGTTCCACGAACAAAAAACAGTCAGACGAATCATCCACAGCTAAATCTAAATAATGTATAACATCATACAATGGGAACTGCAGAGGACTAAGTAGTCCTTCTGATGATTTAAGGGATTTACTAGCTCAATTCAATCCCATAAATGCATGCCTACAGGAAACTTCCTTGTCGCCCCAAATTTCACCAAAATTCTCAAATTATGTGATATACAGACGAGATAGGAGTTCAAACTCTCCTGCCTGTAGCGGAGTAGCTATTCTTGTTAACTCTGACATTACATCCAGGCTGATCCAGTTGAGAACCACTGTAGAAGTTGTGGCAGTTCGTATTGCAGTTGGTATTTCAGTTACCATTGTTTCCATCTATATTTCACCATCTCTACCACTTCCACATTCAGAACTTGACAGCCTGATTTCCCAACTCCAATTTATCTCTGGCGACTTTAATGGACATCATCCATTGTGGGGGTCTGCTACAATGGATAGAAGAGGCAAATTGATGGAGGAATTCATGAACAATAATGATCTTAATTTATTAAATTCTGGATCTCCTACTTACATACACCTACAGGATCTGCTTCTGCAATAGACTTGTCAATTTGTTCACCATCCATATTTCCAATCATGACATGGTTGGTATTAACCTATCTCTTTAACAGTGATCACTTTCCAATTATTTGCTCATTAGCATTAGTAGAGGCATACGATGCAAGAAAGTAAGCTTATGCAGCAACAGCCAAAAAAAAAAAAAAAAAAACACCACTCCCATTTCACCCTTCCGTTTGTTCGAAATACCTGTCCAGCTGAGCCTTAAATTTATTTAGGCTATCAACTTCCACAACAAAGGATGGAAGTCTGTTCCACCAACCACACATTGTACTCCCCAAATTCCAGTTCTGCATTCCTTATATCTGTGTGACACCACGTCTCTGATATCCCAACAATATCTGCCTTTGATCTTTTGAGCAATACCTCAAATTTATTTACTAAACTCCTAGCATTGGTGTACTCACAAGTATACATGCACCTGTTCCTATTCTTAGCTACCCTAACACAACCCATGTGTTTCCTTGTACCGCAATGATTCCCAGCAGTCTCTGAAATATCCTGCATCTTGTTTTCCAGGCTGCTGCTCATTCCAATAGAAGCAGTGCAAGAATCACTTCCACTTCTGCCAGTGGCTACTGTTAATCTATTAGTCCTTGTATCCCCCCAAAGCTAGCAGTTTTCCGACCCACCTAACACTGCCTCGATAGCATCAGCAAATATTCTTGCACCCTTTCTATTTAGTGTATCCCATCCCTGTAGAAGCAGTCTCTCCTGTTAACAAGTACAGACCATGCTGAAAAAAACTCTACCCCTTGAGCCTTTCACAATCTTTCCAGGGCCGAATTGATCAACAAGGCTCTCATCATATACTCCTGCTTATCGTGTCTGGGCAAAATTGCAGACACTTTCAAATTCAACCCTAATTCACGGATTTTTTTCAACAGTGACCTGTACTTGTTAAGCAATTCTGCCGGTTGTTGGCACACATCCCATGTACATCCTTTGCAATCACAGCCACAAACATCTAACTCCAAGCAATAATTGTTGCTTACCCTCTTGCCACACTTTACCTTACATGACCATGACTGGGCATTCTTTGTTTTCGTAATAATGTATAATCAGCTGAAGAAGAATCTCCTTGGTTTGAAAGCTTTTGTCTGTACTAATTTATTAAATTTGTTTTCTTACTTTAGTTTATTAAAGTGTTCCATTACAATGTTTGTTTTTGTTTTCCCGTTTGTGTGGTTAAAACAGTAGTTTTAAATATTAAAAATGAACAAATAAAATATTAATAAACAAAAAAATAAATTAAATGAAAAATTCAGATAATTTGTATTAAATTTTCTACACTTCAGTAATAATGCAATAGTTAGTTTTAAATTAAAATCAATAATATTAATATTTTATACATACGAGGTGCTACAAAAGTTCCTCAAATGTATTCATAAAATAAATTACTCACCCTGGGTCTTTATTCCCCACTGTCACCTTTTCAGTAGTCCTCTTGAGAGTGTAAACACTGATTCAGTGCTACTCCCATGATTTGAATGTGCCCTGAAAGTCCTTCGCCATGGTGTTCAGCACTGCCTGCAATTCCGTTTGTATATTAGCATTAGTAGAGGCATATGATACAAGAAAGCAAGCTTATGCAGCATCAGCCAAAAAAAACAAACAAAAAAAAAAAAAAACACTTCCACTTCACCCCTCCGTTTGTTCGAAATACCTGTCCAGCTGAGCCTTAAATTTATTTAGGCTATCAACTTCCACAACAAGGGATGGAAGTCTGTTCCACCAACCAACTACCAGCTGGCTAAAGGAAAATTTCCACACATCTATCCTACCTCTGTCTTTCCTCAATTTGAATTTATGCCCTCTCAGATGATTATTCTGAGCAAGAGGAAGAATCCCCTCAGCATTGAGCATGCTCAAACCATTCAAGGCTTCATACACCTCTATCAGATCACCTCGCCAGTGCCTAGTCTCCAGACACTGTAATTTGCAAAACTTAAGCCTTTCTTCGTAAGAGCAAAGTTCCCTTTGTTCCATTCACTAATTTTGTTGCCCTTCTCTGTTCTCGTTCCAGCAGCTCTACATCCTTCTTGAAATGAGGCCTCCAGACCTGTATACAGTACTCAAGGTGTGGCCTGACCATTGCCTTATACAAGGGAATAATCACCTCCTTATCCGTGCTAGAAAAATTCCTGTATATCATTGACAAGACACCATGAGCTACTCTTGCAGCCTGTCTGCACTGCTCAGGGAACTTCATATTTGCCTGCACAATTACCCCCAAGTCCTTTTCATTCTCTACCACTGTCAGTGTAGTAACACAGAGTTGATACGTTGCTCTGGGGCTGCTGTTTCCCATATGTAGTACTTTACATTACATTACATTACAGCATAGAGATATCCTCTATGCTGTCAAATCTTTAGCTTTATTTCATTCTTGGGAAGAGGAAGAAGTCACAGGAGCCTAATTCTGGTGAATAAGGGTGATGGGGGGACGATTGTCATGTTGTTGGATACTAAAATGTCGCCACTGTGAGAGATGTGTGGGCTGGCACGTTGTCATGATGGACCTAGTTCTTTGTGCTTCACTTCTCTGGATGTTTCATCCTGATGGCTTTCCTTAACCCCTTCAGGACGTTGCAATAGAACTTTGTGTTGACAGTCTGGCCAGGAGGCACGAATTCCTTATGGATAATCCCATCAGTGTCCGAAAAACAGTTCAGCATGGATTTCACATTGCTCTTCACTTGTCAGGCTTTCTTCGGTCGGGGCGATGATGGGCTCTTCCACTGGGATGGTTGTTACTTCATTTCTGGGTCATACCCAACTCTCGTCACCAATGCCGATCGTAGAAAGGAAGGTTTGATCACTCCTGGCCTGTCCTTGAAGATCTCTGCTAATTTCCATGTGATGCTGCTTTTGGTCTTTGCTCAGTAACCATGGCATGAACTTGGCTGCAATCCTTCTCATGTTTAACTTGTCTGACAAAATTTGCTGACATGTGTTGTACGATAGTCCTACAATGCCACAAATGGCGTGGATGGTCCACCTGCAGTCTTCACGGATCACCACCCAAACTTTTGCAACATTTTCTGGGGTGGTGCTCGATGATAGACGCCCAGAGCGATCGTTGTCATCAAATGGCATTCAGCCATTTTTAAAATGGTTAAACCAGTAGTAGGTCTGTGTCTGGCCTAAAGCATTTTCACCAAAAGCTTGTTTCAACTTCTTATGGGTTTCTGCTGCTGCTGTATTGTTAAGAAGGAAACAAAACTTGATGCAAGCATGTTGCTCTCTCACATCAGCCTTTCTCTACCTGCAGTGTTACCTAGTGCCACAAATCTGCACTAGATGTAGTTCCCGCACAACATTCAAATTTCGGGAACATTTGGGTAGCACCTCGCACGCATGCGTGTGTGTGAACAAAATATAAAAAAAATGTTCATCATACAGTAAATTTTTTTTATAATGTGGTATTCCTGGAGATTGAATTCTCGGTTCAAAGGGGTTTACCTAGTGGTTGAGCAATTTTAGAGGAGCACGTTTCAAAAAATATTAAGCACAAACAACTGATGTTATTTATGTCTGTGAACATTTATAATATCTTTTCCTTTATCTGTTTTTGCAAGCAGGATTTAAACTGCATGGATCATGCAATGGTCTTAATTCGCATAGCGGAACAAATATACTGTCTTTGTAATGAGTTACCCTCAGCAGCACAGCTAGGTTTTTGGCACCCTTGGCAAATTTGTGGCTACGTGTCTTTTTTTTGATAATTGGTAAAATAATAACAAGTACAGTCAGACCTCTGTTTAACAAACTTCTTTATAGCAAATTTTTTTTGAATTCTCCTTAGCAATTACATTTAAAATAGTTTATGTAGAATGAAGAAAATTTTCCATATAATGAATGCATTATGAGAGACTTAATTGCGTATGCATTGTTTGCACCTGTGGCTTTCAAGCAATTTAGGCAATAGTACTGTTGCTAAACATGAATTGAGATCTAAAGAAATTACCATCTGCAACTTAATGGTACCTGTAAAACCTATCCAATTACATATCCCATATACTGAGAAGTTTTGCCGGTCAACTATGTTTTATGTATTCATAGCCAGTGGATCAATGTGTATTCCACATTCGGACAATAGGCTCTGGTCAACCTTCTGCTGTAAGCACCCTGTTAGAGATTTAGGAGACGGTGGTTTTTCTTTACCTCGATAAGTGGCCTCTGGTGTTTCGCAGAAGTGAATCATCCACACTTTGCCTCAAATTTTCCCAATTTTTGTTTATAATGAATTATAATGAATATTTATAGTTGAATATCTGTGTGACTCCAACATTTTGGACAGTTTTTTAAAAAAATTTAAGAACTAGTTTTAAAGAACAATTACAATATCTATGACAAGAGGAAGAAAATGAGGGCAATGAAAATGTTAAACCTTCTAAACATGAAATGTTGGCAGCTTTTCATTGAAAAATGAAATATTATTTGTGCCAGATACAAATAAGAGGTACAGAAAACAATATACTGCGTATCTTAGCAATAAATAAACTCGTACACCAACCATAAGAATAAGTATTTTACTGTAACTGAAAATTTTACAAATTAAAATAAATAAAATTACTACACTATGTATTTACAAAAACTGCTATTATAATAAATTAAATTATGTACATTGTGAAAACATTAAAACTGTAATAAAATCCTTGCAATAAAATATACTAAAATAAACCGGATTAAAAGTGATAAAAACGATAAGAAACCTGGAGCTTTCGGAAGCATCGGCTTCCTTCCTCAGCAGTAACAAAACTTCCTGCAATGCTTCCTTATATAATAGGCTTACGGTACTTATACACGTGGTTCAGTCGGCACATGGTCTGAACTGGAAGCGGAAACAGCTCAGGAGCGTACAAAGCAAAACCGTTCATCCGTACTTAGGACAATGGTTTCAAACAGAGGATGCATACGCATACCTCTGTCCCTATTCATGATATTGTTGTCAGATGAACTGATTCATAAGCTCTCGAGCCATTTACGGTCCCAGAACCCATGTGCTCGATCCACAATAACCGCATCCGCTGGGGTCCCAGAAATGCTCGGCCGCAGCAGACTTGTTGTAATCAGCGGTTTTTATAGCATTTGCATGCTCCCCCAGACGATCCTTGAGCAGCCGTCGTTTTGTCTCGCCCACATAAAATTCCCCACAATCCGGGCATTTTATCCTGTATACCACTCTACTGTTTCCGCTTCCAGTTCAGACCATGTGCCGACTGAATCACGTGTATAAGTACCGTAAGCCTGTTATATAAGGAAGTGTTGCAGGAAGTTTTGTTACTGCTGAGGAAGGAAGCTGATGCTTCCGATAGCTCCTGGTTTCTTATCGTTTTTATCATTTTTAATCTGGTGTATTTTAGTATATTTTATTGCAAGGATTTTATTACAGTTTTAATGTTTTCACAATGTACATAATTTAATTTATTATAATAGCAGTTTTTGTAAATACATAGTGTAGTAATTTTATTTATTTTATTTTAATTTGTAAATTTTCAGTTACAGTAAAATACTTATTCTTATGGTTGGTGTGTGAGTTTATTTATTGCTAAGATATGAATTTGCCCAATCTCAGAGGCCTTTTTCAGAATATACTGCATCTTTGTTTTTGCAATAAAATAATCATCTCCTCTTTTTTTTTTTTTTTTCTTCAATAAGTTCATTTTTGTATTTCCACGAATTATTGAACCATCAGCCATTAGTGAAGGATACGTACTTAACACTATATGTTCAGGACCATTTTGCACTGTAAGATATCTGTTTTTGTGGATATTAAAACTCCATCTGGTTGGATCGTTAAAATTCAGACTTATATGTTCTATATTAATATTATTGATGCCATTATTTTCTTCTGCCATTTTCTTTGTTCGTTATTCTCTGTACTTTCCAATTCTTTTAAAATGACTTCAATTTCAGTAGCATCATCATTTGTTTCATCCTGATTCAAATTATGTTTGTTTTTGTTGTCACTTTTAGGTTTGGAGTGGCTTATTGTAAGCCAGTTTTGTAAACTGGCTTACAATAAGCCACTCTTTTTTTTTTTTTTTTTCTCTCTCTCTCTCTCTCTCTCTTCTTTGGTGGCATGTCTAAAATTAATTGGACCTTTATTGTTTTATTTAAATTATAAATAACAGTATTCACAATTACCTGTTTATATAGCAAGCACAAAAACACTAGGTGCCTCCATAGCCAGGTGGGCAGAAGCAGCAGTGCATAGCACACGCTTCTTGATTAGACTGGAGTTCGAGCCTATGACCACCAAATATGGAGGATGCAGAAAGGTCAGGTAATGACCACCACATATCCCTGGAGCAATATGGCTTTAGTTGCTAATGCTCCTAAAAACCAAACAACAAAACAAACAAATAAAAACATTATACGCCCATTATTTATAGCTCCAAACTTATTCAGTATTGTAGAATGTACACAATGTGTGAATTGCAAACTGCTATGCATTTGAGCATGCAATGATGAAGCGGTCACCTGATTGGTCCTTTCAAAGTTGTTTTTCACGGCAGATAGATCTATGCTGCTATGCAGTATGTACTCAGATTTAAGGATGCATGCAGGCTTGAATTGCCCTCTGAAAACATGCCATTTGGCGAAAATTAATTTTCACCCCGCCCTCTGCTCATTCTGATGCGACATCATCTAGAGGTGCCATTTTGTCAGCTAGCCTTAGGTGTCGAAATAGCTTGGCATGGAACTGATGTGGCCTGTCACTTGTACCCATCTGATATTGGTGCCCTTGGCACCTGCCCCAATGCCAAGGCATTCCGACTCTACTAGTTACCCTAGTTTTACACTACTTTCAAAAGCTTCAGCTATAAGTTTGAAACTGATTTCATATACCGCATAACAGCTGACATTGAACAACTTCTTTACAACTGTTTTGGTCTGTTACCAGCTATTTGTTGAGGGACTAGTTAGTCCTGAAAAAGGTTCTCATCTCATCTTTTTTTTTTTTAATATTTTAATTAAATTATTGATAAGCCATCTGTTTGAAAGTAATGCAATACCATGGCAACTCATTGCAAAGGCAACTTTTTTCTGCTATAAGGATTAAGGCCATTGAATTATCTGCGTGGTTTAAATCCTGCCTGCAAAAGGTGCACTTTGAATCTTGCTTATTAAATGAGGAGAATCCTGCAAGCAGCTTATAAAGAAAAATGTCAGCTATTTTTTTTTTTTTTTTTTTTTGCATTGATTCTTAAAGACAAATGTGATTGTTTGATCAAGTGCTGGAGTACTTTCTTAATATTTCATAGTATATTTTAAAATATTCCTGATTCTAAAGTGCTGGATTTTACAGAGTTTACTGTATAATTCATTTTACAATTTTTTTGGTCTGTGGCTGTGTGGAAATAGGACATCAACAGCTTATGGTTTAGAAATGAAAATACAGAAAACCCTTTAGTTTGCTGCACCTGTTGGCAGGGATGGAAAGAGTTAACTCCCTCCTGTTCTACAACAGAAGGGAGGAAAGTAGTTGAGAAAGACCAGATGAAATTTATACCCTAAAACATTATGTGCCATATCTACCTAGATACTGTATAACTTATGCAGATTGCTTAAACTACAGTGCCATTTACAATGCGGGTGAGGGGTGGAGGGCTGTGTCTACCAGAATTCTCCCCGCAATATTTTTAAAAAATTATACTATATTCTCCTCTATTATTATATTAATTAATTATGTTATATTGTATTATTTATTATATTAAATTGATTATTCAATTAATTATATATTATATTAATTACTCTATTTTTTCTATACCTTTGGTCTTGGTCCATCATGGCCAAATTTGCCCATGTACCATAAAAATTCAAACATAACCTTGATATCCATATTTATAAACTTATTACCTTGAAGGGATCTAGTTATGAATATATATTTTGTAAAACTAATTTTAATAAATAGTAAAAACGAAAAAAGGAAGAAGGAAAAAAGCAGGCAAATCTGTATGTATGACCATAAGCTGCCTAAATTATACAGTAATTTTGAACTTATTTTGAATTTGCCGCAGTGAATGCAGTCATAAGAAGTTAGTGCTCTTTTAAGCTGAAATTTATGGGACACTTTTTAATAATCATCTTCTTTCAGTTTTGTACTGAAAGGTTTCATTTTTAAGTGTTGATTCAGTTTCTAATTTTGCCCAGTATTTTTACAAAGAGTTTCCCAGGGCTCTACTCAGTGCTACACTCTTTCTAATTGCAATAAATGCCATTGCTGAACCAATTCCAAACACTATTGATAAAGCATTGTTTGTAGACTACTTTACTATTTTGTGTCATGCGAACAAAATGAATACAATTGAGAGACAGTTGCAAGGGGCAATAACTAAGATCAGTTTATGGGCACAAACCAGTGGTTTTCAACTTTGTCCTCAAAAAAATGTTGTGCATCTATATTTGCCGCCAATGTAAACTTCAACCACATCTGGAACTACAACTGAATGGATGACTAATAGCAGTTCACTCCAGCACATGATTCTTAGGAATCACATTAGACCATAAACTTGCCTTTCTAGAACATATTTAACCCCGGGGGCTCACATCTGGTGAGTATGGGCTTGGCACACCCAGGGTCCTGAGCTGGATATCATCATTCTTCTCTTTCTTGGTGATTCCCTTCTACTTTTGACTCTCTCTCTCTCTCTCTCTCTCTCAGGGTTACTCGGGAACTTTTTTTTTTTTTTTTTTTTCCTGGTGCAGCATAAGCCTCAGGCTTCCTTGCATCATATGGATATTAATAATAATAATAATAATAATAATAATATCAAAAGACTAAGAACATCTTGTCAACAAAAACTAAATATCATCCGGAAACTCCTGGGTTCCCAGTTAAGAATAATGGTGGCTCACTATAACCAGTCTATTGCTTATGAATTACAATGGAATGTAATAAAAGTACATAACACCATTAAAAAACTAACAAATTACAAAAGGCGCCTCCGTAGCCAGGTGGGAAGGAGCAGCAGTGCGTAGCACACGCTTCTTGATTAGACCGGGGTTCGAGCTCGTCACCACCAAATACGGAGGATGCTGAAAGGTCAGGGAATGACCACCGCATATCCCAGAGCAATATGGCCTTAGCTGCTAATGCTCCTAAACAAAACAAAACAAAAAAAAAAAAAAAAAAACAAATTACAAAAATGATCATACAGAGTCAGAATTTTTATGAAAATTTAAATATTTTTATTTTTGTGTGGTCATGGACTCCTTAGGATTTATTTATTTTTTCTTTTTTTCAGCAGTCGCCAGTCTCAAGGGACCACCAGTCACAACATGTAAGAGAGTCTCCTCCTTTGAACAACGCCTGGACACAAACATTCTCTTTACCAAAAACTGGCTACTTTCCAAGAGAGAGTAGATGTGGCAAGAATCGGTTGTCCACTCGCAAGTCTTCATCTCTTTACCGTGTACATCTGCCATGCAAATCTTCTGAGGCTACCACTAGAAAAAGAATGCATGATACAGCTATTTGTAGTTCTGTGCCTCATGACTCCTTCTCACAGTCTGCAACACATGTACTCCAAGGACCATTATATAAAGAGCTTCATTATACACCTGTCAATATAAGTCGGCATTCTTCATCAGATGAAACAGATGCCACCTTAAGTAATTTCCGAAGATGTCCAAGCCGTGTATTTTATGACTCTCAGAGAAAATTTTCACCCCAGTCGACCCCAAATAAGCAAACACTCAATCCTGATAGCCTTTATCCCAGTCCTATTTTTCCAAAAAATGGATATAATAAATCACTTTCTCAATCTCCTAAGAAATGTTTTGCATCATCAGAAAATATCCGTCGTGTATATAATGCTACTCATCAGGGATCTTCACCCTCACCAAAATCTACTATGTATAATAAAAACATTAATGGTTTAAGTTTGAGGCATGCAGCTGGTATGTCTCCAGTAAAGGTAGCATTTGGAGGAACTGTTCCAAAAAGTATTTTGCGTCCAGAAAAGACTTGTTTCACACCACAAAGTGCTTCTCACCTTCGAAACGTTGGACCTCAAACAAGCACACCTAGGAGTAATATTGTTTCCCCCATATCCCTCTCTCCAGTATCCAGGTTCATTAATACAGCCTCCAGAAAGCCAAATATGTACTCTAGTCTACCTCATCGTAATAAAAAGGGATTGTCTGTCTACCATGCCACTCCCACAATGCTGTCCCCAAGTGACAATTCACATATCAGCCCAAGCACACCACACCTTCCTAGAAATTCTTGCAGTAAAGCATCCTCTTTGGAAAGGCCAAGATCTAGAAGGAGGCTTTCTTATTCTAACACTGATACCATAGAAAATGGTACTAGTTCTAAGACTGAGCCAATCTACACAGAAATAACAGCCATAGAAATGAAAAAGAGTGAGCCTCATTTGAGAAATCACGGAAAATATTTACCTGAAGTAGATCAAGTAAATGCAGCCAGAATACAGTCAGAAGTTTTCAGTAATAAAAATCCAAACAGTACAAGTTCAAAACAAAGAGGTAATCTAAAAATAGAAAAAAAAGTTTTAAAGTCACTTGAAAAATCAAACCAGTGCAATAGTTCTCGCAGGCAGTTTTCTCTCAGTGACAGAGAAATGGACGATGGAATTAAATCGAATAAAAGTGTTTGTACTCAGGGTTCTGTTATACACAATACCAAATTAGCAACCACTTATGACAAAAATCAAACAATGGGAAATAAAGGTCCTTACAGAACTTCAGACACAGCTAATGATTTAGAAAAATTGCCAGAGGACAAAATTACTGCTAAAGAAATGCATAGCATAACAACTGAGTTGAATTCTGATTCCTCAAACAGGTAATGAATTTAATTTTTCTTTCAGACAAATTAAAGATTTCAACCTTTTTTTTTTTTCTCTATATAAGCTCTTGTAGATTGATTAAGGCTCTCTTTCTCTTTCTCTCTCTCTCTCTCTGTTGCAATGCTGAGTCAACTTATGGCGAAGAGCCTTCACAATATGAAATTGGTGCACTAAGTAGTAAATTTAGTTTTCTCATTGCTGTGTACATAATGAGGCTGTGCCCTATTATTTAATTTGTGTAATGGACCAATCTTAATTTTAATCTTTGTTGCTAAGTTTGCTAGTTCTCTTCTTTTCAAAATAATCTCTTTCAAAGAGTATTCACTTACACTATTGCTGAACCTACTTGAAGAAGCATTTCTATAAGCCATTTCTTGATAAGTCTATAGAGAGTGGTCATTGGGGCATTTTGCACTTCCTTGTCTGATAAGATGCTGGCCTTCAGTACAATATTCAACTTAAGTAATAAAAAAATTCATAGGGAGTAAGATCAGGAAAGTTGGAGGTTTTGGCAGTATTTCTGCATCCATTGACTAGATAACATTTTGAATAATAGTAGCAATGTGAATAGTAGTAGCAATGTGTGGTCTGGCATTGTTGTGATGAAAGAGCCATTATTGGTCAGAAAATTTAGGATGTTTTGTTGAAAATTACACAGCACTTCATTTTCCACAAAATTTTACCATAAACTTCTTTATTAATGGGCTATACTGCATGGCACAAAGTGTCAGAATACCTTTCTAGTCAAAAGAGACCACTGCCATTTGTTTTGCAGCAGAGAGGTTGGCTTTCATTGCTTTTTTGCAGTGAGTCATGATGCTTCCATTCACTCAATGGTTGCTTTGATTCTTGATCATTATGATTAATCTGTCTTATCACCAATCTCTATGCAACTAAGAAATTCTGCACTGTCTCTCTCTTAAATTATTAGCATTTTTCTAAACACTTTTGTGCAGTTTTGTTTCTAATTGGATGTCCAATGGAAAGTGAGCATGGATTTAAGACACTAAGTTGTTCTGTAACAATTTTGTGCGTACTGCCATATTAGATTGACATTCTGATAGTGTGATTCATTAGTCTTCATCCAAGATTTCCTAGGCCTTTGCAGTTTGCTCTAGAGTGGCAGAACTCCTCAGCTGTCCATGTTGTGTCACCAGCCACAGTTTCTTGACCTTCTTTAATACATTTTTGCCACTTTAAAATTGTGGTTTTCTTCAATTGTCTCTGTAAACCTTTGAGATTTCTTTCAATCTCTGTAGAACTCATGCCACAACAAACATAATAGCATATAGTAAAATGTTGCTCAGTCTTCAAATCTTTCATTATGCAGCTCACAAAACAGTTCACACTTCCAGCATATGATTTAAGGCCACTTTGAGACTACCAGACAATTCAAAACTTGAAACTGTGTCAGCATATTCATGCAATCTCCAGCCATTTACTAGCAGTTTGCCAAAACTGCAGTTGTACAGTGGTAGCACATTATCCTATAGGCAAAAAAGACATCTGCCTGGGGACCCGATCTGAGGGGGGGCCCAAAATCACTGTTTCAAAAACTCATATTTACAAAAATTACACACATACAACAACCGTTGCTGAAATAATTTACTTTTGATTTACTTAATACTGTAAAATATACATAGAACTAATAAAATAACAAAACTTTTCTTTAAATTAATGTAGAATTAAAATAAAATCTATTTACAATAAATATAAAAATATATATAAAATATAAGAATTTATGAGAAAATAAAAGTGATAAAATAATGAAACTAAAACCACTAAAATTCTGATGAAACTAAAACTGCTAAAATCCCAAAGCTTTCACAGTAAGATTTTTAGGTACAACACATCCTTAAATAACAACAGGCTCACGGCTCTCAGCACGTGGTTCCACAGGAGCATAGGAGGTATTCTCTTCGTGTGCACTGGAACCGGAAATGGCTCGGGAAGGTGACAGGCAGAACCGATTATCCCGTCCAAGAATCACCGTCTCAAAGAGGGGATGAATACGAATTCCCCTGTCTCTGTTAATGGTATTGTTCTCAGAAGAACAAATCCGCAAGCTGTCAAGCCACTTGCGTTCCAAAAACCTATGTGCATAGCCGACGATGACAGCTTCGTCCGGGGAGATCTGCTGATGATGCTTCTCCCAAAAATGTTACGCTACAGCAGACTTCCCATAATCTGCAGATTTTATGGCATTCATGTGTTCCCACAGACGATCTTTGAACCGCCGCTTCGTTTCATCGACATAACACTCCCACAATCCAGGCATCTAATCTCATAAACAACCCCACTACTAACTGTGGAGAAACGAGGCAGCAGTTCAAAGATCATCCGTGGGAACACATGAATGCTATAAAATCTGCGGATTATGGGAAGTCTGCTGTAGCATAACATTTTTGGGAGAAGCATCATCATCAGATCTCCCTGGACGAAGCTGTCATCGTTGACTATGCACATAGGTTTTGGGATTGCAAGTGGCTTGCGAGCTTGCGGATTTGTTCTTCTGAGAACAATACCATTAACAGAGACAGGGGAATTCATATTCATCCCCTCTTTGAGACGGTGATTCTTGGACAGGATGATTGGTTCCGCCTGGCACCTTCCTGAGCCATTTCCGGTTCCAGTGCACATGAAGAGAATACTGCCCATGCTCCTGTGGAACCACGTGCCGAGAGCCTTGGGCTTGCTGTTATTTAAGGATGTGTTGTATCATAAAAATCTTACTGTTGAGAAAGGAGGCAGATGCCTCTGAAAGCTTTGGGAATTTAGCGGTTTTAGTCTCATTGTTTTATTGGTATTTTAGTTTTATATTTTATAAAAATATAAAATATGAAACTAAATATTTGGAAAATTAAATGCACTAGGCATAATCCTTATGGGTTTTGATAATTAACTATATAATATCGGTGTAAATACACCATAGTTAACCCATATATTTGAGCTACGGTTGTAGCGTAGAAGGCATCGTTTTAAATGTATCTCATAATGTGGTTGCCTTCACAACAAGATAGCTGCTATTGAATTACTTCAAATAAATAACGCTTCTCTAGTAGAGAAGACTACTGTTATTTATTTTCAGCGTACCACCACCCAGACGATCGTTTCGAAGCTTTTTGGCTCCGTCATCAGTGGGCGGGTAGGTAATACAATATGCCATCTCAGTTGCGAAGTTATATCCACATTATGAGAGATGCCAGAAGGGTGTGGTGGTAATGTATTTGGAAAATTAAATGCACTAGGCATAATCCTTATGGGTTTTGATAATTAACTATATAATATCGGTGTAAATACACCATAGTTAACCCATATATTTGAGCTACGGTTGTAGCGTAGAAGGCATCGTTTTAAATGTATCTCATAATGTGGTTGCCTTCACAACAAGATAGCTGCTATTGAATTACTTCAAATAAATAACGCTTCTCTAGTAGAGAAGACTACTGTTATTTATTTTCAGCGTACCACCACCCAGACGATCGTATTGTATTACCTAGACGGCATATTGTATTACCTACCCGCCCACTGATGACGGAGCCAAAAAGCTTCGAAACGATCGTCTGGGTGGTGGTACGCTGAAAATAAATAACAGTAGTCTTCTCTACTAGAGAAGCGTTATTTATTTGAAGTAATTCAATAGCAGCTATCTTGTTGTGAAGGCAACCACATTATGAGATACATTTAAAACGATGCCTTCTACGCTACAACCGTAGCTCAAATATATGGGTTAACTATGGTGTATTTACACCGATATTATATAGAAACTAAATATTATAAATTCTTATATTTTATATATATTTTTATATTTATTGTAAATAGATTTTATTTTAATTCTACATTAATTTAAAGAAAAGTTTTGTTATTTTATTAGTTCTATGTATATTTTACAGTATTAAAGTAAATTATTTCAGCAACGGTTGGTGTACGTGTGTAATTTTTGTGAATATGAATTTTCCCAACCTCAGAGGCCTATTTGAAGGTTTCAAAAACTCACTGGTGTTTTTTACTAATACAGTAAACTCCCGTGAATAGCAGGGGTTACGTTCCTGAGAAATGCCGCGAATACCGAAAACGCGAATACTGAGTTATGGCTCCCATAGTAATAAAGGGGTTCCATTCCAGAGTATGAAATATATAAGAAAAACTAGTCTAAAATTTTGTCTATGTATGTATTATACATACCTTCATAATATGACTATGTTCATAGACAGTACATAAGGTGAAAGGTAAGGTGTATTTAGTGTCAGAGGGCACCAGGGGTTTCCCCCATCTCAGTGTTGCTTTCATTGTGGGTACCAGTTCACTAGGAAATGCCAGAGATTTAAGTGTATGGGCTTTGTATCTGTGTGATGTCGTTTACCGTTGTTCATCTGGTCGTTTAGTCGCTGTACCCCCTGCTGAGGCCCAACGTTGCCCCACCTTCGCCCCGTGGAGGCAGACCAGGAACCCAGTAGTTTTAGTTTCACTCTGGCAGGTCCTGCCCCCTAATTTCCTGAGATTTCAGAGGCTAGGACCTAAAAAAAAAAAAAAAAAAACGCACGCACTCTTTTATATGCACGTACGTACAGACAGATACATATATCCATCATCGTCGGTTTGATGATCGTTAGGTGAGGGGGATAAAGAAACATCCACGCTCGTGATTTTGTCACCCCTCTCCCCCACCCACTGAGCACTGTTTTGACACAGCGCTTTAAAAATAAAATTTTTTTAGGTTTCATTTTATATTAAATCAGTGACCGCGAATACGCGAAACCGCGAATACAGATACCACTGCTGCAACAGGATCTGGAAAGGATGAGCAGATGGGCTGAGAGGTGGCAAATGAAGTTTAACATTGACAAATGTAAAGTACTACACATGGGAAACAGCAACCCCAGAGCAACGTATCAACTCTGTGGTACTACACTGACAGTGGTAGAGAATGAAAGGGACTTGGGGGTGGTTGTGCAGGCAGATATGAAGTTCTCTGAGCAGTGCAGACGGGCTGCAAGAGTAGCTCATGGAGTATTGTCAATGATATACAGGAATTTTTCCAGCAGGGATAAGGAGGTGATTATTCCCTTGTATAAGGCAATGGTCAGGCCACACCTAAAGTACTGTATACAGGTCTGGAAGCCTCATTTCAAGAAGGATGTAGAGCTGCTGGAACGAGTACAGAGAAGAGCAACAAGATTAGTGAATGGAACAAAGGGGTGCTCTTACGAAGAAAGGCTTAAGTTTTGCAAATTACAGTGTCTGGAGACTAGGCACCAGCGAGGTGATCTGATAGAGGTGTATAAAGCCTTGAATGGTTTGAGCATGCTCAATGCTGATGGGATTCTTCCTCTAGCTCAGAATAATCACCTGAGAGGGCATAAATTCAAATTGAGGAAAGACAGATGTAGGATAGACGTGCGGAAATTTGCCTTTAGCCAGCGGGTGGTTGGTTGGTGGAACAGACTTCCATCCCTTGTAGTGGAAGTTTATAGCCTAAATAAGTTTAAAGCTCAGCTGGACAGGTATTTTGAACGAACAGAGGGGTGAAGTGGAAGTGGGTTTTTTTTTGGCTGATGCTGCATAAGCTTGCTTTCTTGCATCAAATGCCTCTGCTAATGCTAATCTCTGCACATCTATTCTACAACAGTCTTTCCTCAATTTGAAGTTTTGCCCGCTCATGTTCATAATGACTACAGAGAAGGGCAACGATTGGCGAGGGGTATGAAGGGGCCCCTCTTGCCAAGAAAGTTCCTCGCAAACTGCAGCATGTGGAGACTAGGCACCTGTGAGGTGTTCTGATTGAGGTGTATAAGGTCTTGAATGGGTTGAGCAGGCTCAATGCTGATGGGATTCTTCCCCTTCATGAATATCATTGATAAATATACCTTCATGAATATCATTGATAAATATGCAAAACAGCAATGGGCCCAACACCGAACCCTGAGGAACTCCACTAATAACATTTGTCCATGACGAGCAGTGTCCATTGATTACCATTCTCTGTCATCTCCCACTCAACCATCCCTTTATCCATGTAGCAACTTACCCTTAATGCCATACCTCTCCAATTTGTACAGCAGTCTTCCATGTGCAACAGTATCAAAGGCTTTCATGAAATCCAAGTATATGATATCAAAATTATTTTTGGCATTCAGTTGCTTTGTGACTACATCATAGTATCTAATCAAATTGGTCAGGTATCTAATCATAGTATCTAAACAAATAAGTCAAATTGGTCCTTTAACAAACCCATGCGATGTCTAAACTATTACTGCAGTCTTGTCTAGATGATCCTGCAACGCTTCTTTAACCAGCGATTCCATTATTTTCCCCCGGAACACAAGTTAAACTAACAGGTCTGTAGTTACCCGTGTCACTTTTGAACCCCCTTTGTGAATTGATGATACAATTGCACAACTCCAGTCCATGGGGACCTCTCCTGAGTCCAAGGAAGCTCTCATAATTATGACCATTCCTTTATACAAAGGAATAATCACCTCCTTATCCCTAATAGCAAAATTCCTGTATATCATTGACAATACCCATGACCTGCTCTGACAGCCTGTCAGCACTGCTCAGAAAACTTCATATCAGACTGCACAATTACCCCCCAGATCCTTTTCATTCTCCACTACCCTGAGTGTAATACCACATAGTTGGTACATTTCTCTAGGGTTACTTTTACTCATATGCAGTATTTTGTTGAACTGCGGTTGACATTTTGCAGCCCATCTTCCCAACTTTTCTAGATCCTGTTGCGATAGCACACTGCCATTACTGTCATTAACAACCCTACCAACCTTTGTATCATCTGCCAACTTGGACATTAAGTTCGATATACCTTCATCAATATTATTGGTAAATATACAAAACAACATTGGGCTCAACACCAAACTCTGGTGAACTCCACTAATAACATTAGTCCATGAAGAGCAGCAGCCATTGATTACCACTCTGTCTTCTCCCACTCAACCACCCTTTTATTCATTGTAGCAACTTGCCCTTAATACCATACTGCACCAATTTGTATAGTAGTCTTCTATGTGCAACAGTATCAAAACCTTTCCTGAAATCCAAGTATAAGTTATCAAAATTATTTTTTGCATCCAGTTGCTTTGTAACCACATTATTATAACAACATCATAATACCCAATCAAATTTGTCAGATGAGACTTCCCCTTTACAAACGCATGCCATTTCTAAACTATCACTGCAGTCTTTTCTAGATGATCCTGTAGTGCTTCTTTAACTAGTGACTCCATTATTTCTCCTGGAACAGAAGTTAACCTTAGCAGGTCTATATGGCGCCTCCGTAGCCAGGTGGGCAGGAGCAGCAGTGCGTAGCACACACTTCTTGATTAGACCGGGGTTCGAGCACGTGATCACCAAATACGGGGGATGCGGAAAGGCCAGGGAATGACCACCGCATATCCCCGGAGCAATATGGCCTTAGTTGCTAATACTCCTAAAAACCAAATAAACAAACAGCAGGTCTGTAATTACTCGTGTCACCTTTCCAATCAAAAATTTGATTGGAAAGGAGACGAGTAATTAGGGATACATTTGCACATCTCCAGTCCAAGGATGCTCTGATCATTTTGGCTAAGGGTTTGCTTACTTCCTTTTCCGCCTCCTTTAATATAACTGTATAGATCCCATCCACTCCAAGTGCCTTTCTTATGTTCAAATTCAACAATTTCTCCTCCACTTTTGTCTCAGTTATTACAAAATCATTAGTCTCATTAGAGTTTAATAAGCTTCTGTCCTCCACTTCTCTACAGAATTCCTCATGTGTGAATACAGATGCAAAATACTCATTCATTTTGTCAACTGTCTGAGCAGTATCATCAACAGTCGAACCATCGATATCAAGTGGACAAATCTGTTTCATCCCCTTCCTTCTAGAGTTTATATAAGTAAAGATGCCTTTGCTGTTTTTCTTAGCATCCTTTACCAAAGATTTTTTCATAATCTGCCTTCGCTTGCTGAACCTCCTTCGTGACTTGATCACAGACTAGCTTATATCTACCAAAGACTTCTGTGTTGCTTGATAATTTATTTACATTCCATGCAATTTTCTTTTCTGACACGAGTGTTATTAGTTCATCTCGCATCCATTTAGGCCTAACTCTTGAACGATATTTCTTAATCGGTATGAAAAGCATTGTAGCTTCCACGGTTAATTCCTCGAATGCTTCCCATTTTTCTGTTGGTAACATCAGTTGGTTCCACTGTATAGAGTTTATAAACTGTACTTAAAGATATAAATATCATGAGTGGTAAATCTGATGGTAATTATATCTTTAAGTATATCTGTCCTCCACTTCTCTACAGAAGTGGAGGACAGATATTACACATTAGTTCACTGTAATCGCAACACCTAATGATTCCTTTATCTGCAATCCTTGGTTATTATTCTCTCTGGTTTCCTCTTGAACATACTGCTGCAAATATGGTAATTAAGTAAATAAAGTGGCAAATAAATTGGCAAAAAACTTAAGATTGCTTGGAGCTTGAAATTCACTGCTTGCACTTGTAATCACACTCAATGCCATCGATGTGCGAAAAGGGATTTTTTTTTTTTTTTTTTTGGCTGATGCTACATAAACTTGCTTTCATGCATCACATGCCCCTCTACTCAATTCAGACACAGCATGGGTTTGTTAAGGGAAAGTCTTGTGTAACAAATCTGATTGGGTATTATGATGTGGTTACAAAGGAACTGGATGCAAAAAAAATCGATATCATATATTTGGATTTCAGGAAAGCTTTTGACCCTGTTGCACATGGAAGACTCCTGCACAAATTGGAGCAGTGTGGCATTGGAGGCAAATTGCTGCTATGGATAAAGGGATGGTTGAGGGGGGAGAAGACAGAGAGAGTGGTAATCAATGGACACTGCTTATTGTGGACTAATGTTATTAGTGGAGTCCCACAGGGTTCGGTGTTGGGTCCACTGTTGTTTTGTATATTTATCAATGATATTGATGAAGGTATATCAGGCCTAGTGTCGAAGTTTGCAGATGATACAAAGGTTGGCAGGGGTGTTAATGACAGTGTGCTACTGCAACAGGATCTAGAAAATTTGGACAGATGGGCTAAGAAGTGGCAACTGTAGTTTAACCTTGACAAATGCAAAGTACTGCATATGGGTAGAAGTAACCCGAGAGAAAAGTACCAACTGTGCGGTATTACACTGAAGGTGGTAGAAAATGAAAAAGACCTAGGAGTAATTGTGCAGTCAGATATGAAGTTTTCTGAGCAATGCAGACAAGCTGCCAGGGCTGGTCATGGGTTTTTGTCAATGATATATAGGAATTTTGCTAGCAGGGAAAAAGGAGCTGATTGTCCCTGTGTATAAGGCAATGGTCAGGCCATGCCTTAAGTACTGCATACAGGTCTGGAGACCTCATTTTAGGACGGATGTCGATTTGCTTGAGCATGTACAGAGAAGGACAACAAGAGTTTTGAGGGGAATGAAGGGAACCTCTTACCAAGAGAGGCTTAAGTTCTGCAAATTGCAGTGGCTGGAGACTAGGCACCTGCGCAGTGATCTGATTGAGGTGTATAAGGCCTTGAATGGATTGAGCACGTTGAATTCTGATGGGATCCTTCCACTTATTCAGATTACAAATCTAAGGGGGCATAAATTCAAATTAAGAAAAGACAGATGTAGAATAGATGTGTGGAAATTTGCCTTTAGCCAGCAGGTGGTTAATTGCTGGAACAAACTTCCATCTGTTGTTGTGGAATAGGTTGAATAAATTTAAGGAGGAACTGGACAGGCCTTTGGAGGGAATGGTGTTTTTTTTTTTTTTTTTTTTTTTTCTGATGCTGCATAAGCTCATACACTTGTTTTCTTGCATCACATGCCACTACTGCTACTACTATTTCAGGAAACCTTTTGATACTGTTGCACATGGAAGACTACTGTATAAATTGGAGCACTATGGCATTAGCATTAGTAAAGGCATATGATGCAAGAAAGCAAGCTTATGCAGTATCAGCCAGGGGGGGGGAACTTCCACTTCCCCCCTCCGTTCATTCGAAATACCTGTCCAGCTAAGCCTTAAATTTATATAGGCTATCAGGCTCCATAACAAGGGATGGAAGTCTGTTCCACCAACCAACTACCTGCTGGCTAAAGGCAAATTTCCTCATATCTATCCTACATCTGTCTCCTTAATTTGAATTTATGCCCTCTCAAGTGATTATTGTGAGCAACAGGCAGGATCCCATCAGCATCGAGCATGCTCAAACCATTCAAGGCTTTATACACCTCTATCAGATCACCTCGCCAGTGCCTGTCTCTAGACACTGTAATTTGCAAAACTTAAGCCTTTCTTCGTAAGAGCGCCCCTTTGTTCCATTCACTAATTTTGTTGCCCTTCTCTGTACTCGTTTCAGCAGCTCTACATCCTTCTTGAAATGAGGCCTCCAGACCTGTATACAGTACTCTAGGTGTGGCCTCACCATTGCCTTATACAAGGGAATAATCACTTCCTTATCCCTGCTAGAAAAAGTCCTGTATATCATTGATAAGACACCATGAGCTACTCTTTCAGCCCGTCTACACTGCTCAGAGAACTTCATATCTGCCTGCTCAATTACACCCAGGTCCTTTTTATTCTCTACCACTGTCAGTGTAGTATCACAGATTTGATATGTTGCTCTGGGGTTGCTGTTTCCCATATGTAGTACTTTACATTTGTCAATGTTAAATTTCATTTGCCACCTCTCAGCCTATCTACTCAACCTTTCCAGATCCTGTTGCAGCAGCATAGCGTCAGTAGTGTCTTTAATAACCTTGCCAACTTTTGTATCATCTGCAAACTTGGACATTAAGCTCGATATACCATCATCAATATTATTTATAAATACAGAAAACTGTAATGGACCCAACACCGAATCATTGACAAAACCCCATGACCTGCCCTGGCAGCCTGTCTGCATTGCTCAGAAAACTTCATATCTGACTGCACAATTACTCCCAGGTCTTTTTCATTTTCTACCACCTTAAGTGTAGACCACACAGTTGGTACTTTTCTCTCGGGTTACTTCTACCCATATGCAGTACTTTGCATTTGTCAAGGTTAAACTACAGTTGACACTTCTTAGCCCATCTGCCCAAATTATCTAGATCCTGTTGCAGTAGCACACTGTCATTAACAACCCTGCCAACCTTTGTATCATCTGCAAACTCTGACACTAGGCCTGATATACCTTCATCAATATCATTGATAAATATACAAAACAACAGTGGACCCAACACCGAACCCTGTGGGACTCCACTAATAAAATTAATTCACGATAAGCAGTGTCCATTGATTACCACTCTGTCTTCATCCTCTCAACCACCCCTTTATCCATAGCAGCAATTTTCCTCCAATGCCACACTGCTCCAATTTGTGCAGCAGTCCATGTGCAACAGTATCAAAAGCCTTTCTAAGATCCAAGTATATAATATCAAAGTTATTCCCTACATCCAGTTCTTTTGTGACTGCATCATAGTATCCCATCAAATTGGTCAGGCAAGACTTCCCCTTAATAAAACCATGCTGTGTCCGAGCTATAACTGAAGTCTTGTCTTGATGATCCTGCAGTGCTTCTTTAATCAGTGCCTCCATTAATTTTCCTGGAACAGAAGTTAAACTCACAGGTCTATAATTACTTGTGTCAGCCTTTGAACCTCCTTTGTGAATTGGGGTCACATTTGCACATCTCCAGTCTATGGGTACCTCTCCTGAGTCCAAGGAAGCTTTCATAATTATGGCTGTGTTTGCTTACTTCCTTTGCTGCCTCCTTTAATATAACTGGATAGATCCCATCCACCCCAGGTGCCCTTCTTGCGTTTATCTTCAACAATTTCTCCTCCACTTTACTCTCAGTTATTACAAGATTCTCTAGCTTACTGCTAGAGTTGAATACACCTCTGGCATTCCCCTTGCTGAATAATTCCTCATGTGTGAATGTCGATGCAAAATATTCATTTAGTTTGTTAGCTACCTGAGCAGGGTCATCAACAGTTGACCCATCGATATCAAGCGGACCAATCTGATTCATCCCCTTCCTTCTAGAGTTTACATAAGTAAAGAACTCTTTGCTATTTTTCTTTGCATCCCTTGCCAAGGATCTCTCGTAATCTGCCTTCGCCTGCCTAACCTCCTTTGTAACTTGGTTACAGATCAACTTGTATCTATCATAGGCTTCTGTGTGACGTGTTAATTTGTATGTATCCCATGCATTTTTCTTCTCTGCCATATGGCTCATTAGTTCATCTGACATCCATTTAGGCCTAAACCTTGAACAATATTTCTTAGTTGGTATGTAAAGCCTAGTAGCTTGCAAGATAAGTTCTTTGAATGCTTCCCATTTTGAATTTGCTGTTGGTAACATCATCAGTTGATCCCATTGCATAGAATTTAAATACTGTCTCAGTCCATCGTAGTAACCTTTACAAAAGCAATACCCCTTCCCTTTACCCCTAATGGCAGTTACCTCTTTGAGTAACTCCCACTTCAGAACACTGTGATCACTGCCATCTAGTGGTTCATTTATCTGCAGATTCTTAATGCATGAAGAATCACTACTGATAATCAAATCAAGAGTATTACTCCCTCTAGTTGCTTCCTGAACATGCTGATGTAGAAAACAATCATCCAATAAATCCACAAAAGCCTTGCTAGTGTGTGAGTGACCAGACCCCAAATTCCAGTCAATATCTGGGAAATTAAATTCCCCCATTATAAGACTCTCTGATTTACTGGCCCACTCTATTTCTCTGTACAGTTTCTTATTATACTCATTAGGCCTATAGCACACTCCTACTCTCAATTGTGATCTTCCAATGCTTATGTCACACCAAACTGACTCGATACTGCACTGTCCAGTGATGTCGACTGGCTTCACTTCCTTGGATTTTATGTGTTTCTTAACTAATAGCATAACCCCTCCTCCCTTCCTATCCTTTCTGTAGACATTGTACTCCCCAAATTCCAGTTCTGCATTCCTTATATCTGTGTGACACCACGTCTCTGAAATCCCAACAATATCTGCCTTTGATATTTTGAGCAATAACTGAAATTCATCAAATTTATTTACTAAACTCCTAGCATTGGTGTACACGCAAGTATACATGCACCTGCTCTTCCTCTTATCCACCCTAACACAACCCATGTGTTTACTTGTACCCCCATGATTCCCAGCAGTCTCTGTAATATCCTGCATCTTATTTTCCAGGCTGCTGCTCATTCCAATAGAAGCAAGAATCACTTTCTCCTCTGCCAGTGGCTACTGTTAATCTATTAGTCCTTGTATCCCCCCAATCTATCAGTTTTCCGACCCACCTAACACTGCCTCGATAGCATCAGAAACATTCTTGCACCCTTTCTATTTAAGTGTATCCCATCCCTGTAGAAGCAGTCTCTCCTGTTAACAAGTACAGACCAGGCTGAAAAAAATTCTACCCCTTGAGCCCTGCACAATCTTTCCAGGGCCGAATTGATCGACAGGGCTCACATCATATACTCAATCACATCGTATACACCATGAATTGTCAAACTAATAGCGTAAGCTTATCTGCAAAAAGATCTAAACCTCCCAAACACTTCCTAGTTTATTTCACAAGTATACTTGGTCTCAGTTCTAATCTCAACAACGTCCATTTCCACTTCCAGTCTGCTAAACCCCATGTACTTTTTCTGACAAAATCTCAGTTATCGGTTGATTCAAATACTGCTCATCTCAGTTGCCCCAATTATCTGTATGATTCCTTACGCCTCAAAGGTGGTACTTGTGCACATGTCTGTTCCAATATTCCCTGTCAGAGAATTGGTAATGTGGAATCTCCTCTCTTTGATCTTCTCTGGCTTAAAATCTCTCTACCTCACTGTATCAAATTCATCTGCTGTCTCTACTGTTCTCCCAACTCCACTAATCACTTGGGGCTCTTTGACTTCCTCTCTTTGCAAATTGACTTTCTCCAGTCCAACTTTCCTAACAGTGAGGTAATTACCCTTGGTGATTTTAATGTTCACAACTCCAGCTAGCTTCTATTTTCTACTCACCGACCCAGCTGGTAGAGATGCTGAGGCTTTTGCAATTTCTAATGACCTTGCACAGATTGTACATTTAACTACAAGAATACCTGACAATCCTAACCATACAGCCAACATGCTTTATCTTTTATTCACAAACAACCCTTCTAAGTACACTGTCGAAGTGAGTGGTCCTTTAAGTACCTCAGATCACAACTTGGTGATTGTCTCTTCTCCAATGGAGCCTTTATGTCATGGCTATTCCCAACCTCATATTGTTTGGCATTACAAGAATGGAAAATGGTATGACCTGTGAGATTTCTTTTCTTCTTTTCCTTGGTCGGAATACTGTTTCAAAACTTCTGATGTCAATGTTTGCTCAGATCGTGTCAGTGAAATTATTCTTGTAGCAATGGAATCCTTTATTCCACACTCCACTTTAAAATCTAGTCCTTTATCTAAATCTTGGTTTTCCAATAAATGTGCTAAGGCTGTTCAAGAGAAGAATGTTGTGTATCGTAATTGGCTTGTTTCCAATTCTTCAGTTTCATTTTCTGCCTACACCAAAGCTCGCAACAATTGTAAAGCAGTCATTGACCAGTCCAAACTAGATTTTGAACAGTCTAAGATTAGAAAACTTGCTTCTTGCCCTAATGGTAACCGAGCATTCTGATCTCTTGCCAAAGCTGTTGGCCGCAGCTTTTACCCATCTCTACTCCCACTTCTGTGAAAACCAGATGGATCTGTTGTCACTTCAGCCAAGGATAAAGCTGACCTGCTAGCATCGCATTTTTCTTCCAACTCGTGTATTAATGATCTTGGTAAAACACCTCCCACCATTCCCAACGCAAGCTCCATTCAATGCCTCTTGTGGTCTTCCTTCAAAAGGATGTCAGAAGGATTTTGATGAATCTCGATGCTAAGAAAGCTCCAGGTCCTGATGGTATTTCTCCACCTGTTCTCAAAACCTGCTCCTGAACTTACTCCTGTTCTTTGCTGCCTTTTTCACTTTCTTATTCCAAAGGTGTTTTTCCTTCTGCTTGGAAATTTGCTCATATCCATCTAGTTCCTAAAAAGGGTGAAAATTTCCTCCAATTATCGTCCCATTGCAATTACTTCTACTCTTTCTAAAGTAATGGAGAAATCAATTAACTGTCAACTCTTAAACTACCTAGAAACCTTCCATTTGATCAACGATCGCCAGTATGGATTCCGTCAGTGTCGATCCACTGGTGATATTCTGGCTTTTGTTACCCACTTATGGACAAATTCGATGGAAAAGTTTGCTGAAACACAAGCAATTGCTCTTGACATCTCAAAGGCTTTTGATCGTGTCTGGCATAACGGTCTTCTAAACAAGCTTCCATCTTATGGTTTGCTAACTGTTTTTAGTAATTGGTTATCCAGTTTTCTCTCTGATCGCTCACTGAGGGTGATGGTAGATGGCTCTTTGTCTTCTAACTTCTCCACTAATGCTGTTGTCCCCAAAGGTTCAGTTCTTTTCCCCACTCTTTTCCTCTTGTATATTAATGACCTTCTTCCATTGACTGGAAATCCTATCCATAGTTAGCCGATGATAGCATATTGCATTCCACTTTCCATTTTGAAAAACCTTGTTCTGCTCAATCAGCCTCAACTTCTCGAATATCCGCCACCAATTCCTTAAATGCTGATCTCCAGGAAATTCTGCAGTGGGGCAAAAACAACTTAGTTGATTCAATCCTTCTAAAACTCAGTCCTGTCTTATAACTCGCAAAAAGGAACCTTCTGCTTCTAAGCTTATCTTTGGTGAAACTCCGATTTCTAGGCAAAAATGATATCTCTTTTGGGGTTTACCCTGACTTGGCACAAGCACATTAGAAATGTTGTTTCCTCTGCATCTAATACGACTTTCTCTATCACTCTCGGCATTACTTTTCTTCCAAACAGCTTCACTCTGCACAAATCGCAAATCCGTCCTATCATGGACTATTGTTCCCATATTTGGGGAGGTGCCCCCAAAACCTCTCTCAGGCTTCTAGATTCCATTCAGAAGAGGGCAGTTAATTAATGACTCCTCCCTAACAGAGTCTCTCCTCTCTCTGTCCCATAGACATACTGTTTCTGCTGCATGTCTTTTCTACAGTTATTTCCGTGGGCACTGTTCTTCTGAATTGGCTTCTATAATTCCTGCTTTCTCTTTCAAAACAGTCCAAACATGTGCCGCCACCAGCCAACATCCATTTGCTGTCCAACTTCAAACTTACGGAACCAACTTTTCATCATCCTCGTTTATTCATTCAACTGGAACCATTTTCTGGAACAACCTTCTTTCATATGTATTTCCTGAAAATTCCAGTCTGCAGAAGTTCAAGTCTAATGTCAACAAATATCTTCTTTTGTCTTCTCAACCTCCAACCCAAGCACGGTACTAAGTACTATAGGTTGTAATACCTCTTGTGTTTGGGGTTTTCTTAAAAAAAAAAAAAAAAATCTGCTACTACTAATAATATAATTCTCCTTCTACATTATAATAAAATTGCATTAATTTACACTTTAATTTACTGCAGTTAAGAAAAGGATAATTTTTTTCTTTGTTAAGCAATTTCATTTTAAAAGCTAACCTTATCTTTAATGGAATACATTGGCACATGAAAGACTTGGAAATTTTTGGGATGGTATATACTAGTATTTCTAGCAATGAACATACTTAGGTAAACCCATGATCCATTGCTAAAAAGTTTTATAAAAATATAAAATAGGGAGAGCGATAGTCAAGTGAAAGATATAAATTCATATAGAATAGTGAACTATTCTGGGTTTTTTTTTTTTTTTTGACTATCCAGAGAGAAAAATTTTTTTTCCCTTTGTTTTTTTCATGGTTTTCATTCTCTCAGTTCTGATTGTCAACAAGTTGACACTTCTTGAAATACTGTCACATAACCAGCACTTTCCGAAAAGAATATGTTGTTAGTCATCTAAATCTGGCGAGTATGGGCTTGGCAAACCCAGGGTCCTGAGCTGGCTATCATCATTCTTCTCTTACTTGGTGATTAGTTTCTACTTATGACTCTCTCTCTCTCTCTCTCTCTCTCTCTCTCTCTCTCTCTCTCTCTCTCTCTCTCTCTCTCTCTCTCTCTCTCTCTCTCTCTCTCTCTCTCAGGGTAACTTGGAAATTTTTTTTTGGCTGGTGCAGCATAATCCTCAGGCTTCCTTGTGTAATATAATAAAAATAATAAATATTAAAGAGCATCACTGTTCTAACACAGCTGTTTTAGTGGTACTGCAATGATGTATATCTGGCCTCTTTCATTTCCATTTCTGCAACCATAGAGCTGGTCCAAATCATTCTGAAGATGCTTGCTCCCTCTGATTTGCAAGACCTTTATCACTCTGCCATGTTATAGGAACCGATGTACGTCTTTCAGTATTTTTTTATTTTTAAAACAAAATTATATAATTGCTTCTGACTTTATCCATCTTGTTCCACCAACAATTACCAGGTTTAGCCTTGAATATATTGATAAGTACAATATGGCTAAGCAGCCCTACCAGAATAGAGAGCCACCTCATTAGAGATCAAATGGACACATTAACTCAACCCTCAAACAGTTGATAAAAAAATAATAGTTTTGTAATAGATACCATGTACTGTTCAAAATATTTTTCTCCTGAAACTAAGATGGTCCTCAAACTTGTGGCAGGTTATATTCCTAGAAAAGGTGCTGTAAATTGAAATGGCTTAAGTCCAGACCTGATTTTTTCCATGGACACAATGATTAAATAAGGGATTATATTCCCGACCAAAGGTCTGGTATGGAACTTTAAAGATGAATACAAATATGATATTGAATCAACTAATAATCATAAGTATGTAATAGTTCATTATTAGCTTTTATAATTACTTTAAGTATTATTGCTTTTTTCTATGCTTTTATGAAGTGGCCTTTTCTTCTATTTGTTGTTTTTAAGGATGTAATAATTAAAAAGGCTAACATAGATTTACTAATCTGGTATTGGAATGCTTCAGGAAGTAGACTGATTAGGCAATGTTTGTTTCTTCATATGCTAAGTAGAGTTGTCATGGCATAGGTTCAGGTCAGACTGGGGTTTGTATTTTAAACTTTTTAAAAATTCTTTTTGTACAGTTAGAATTTTTAAATGAATTTTATGAAGGTAAATTTTACTTTTCTTTATTTTCCCTATATTTCTGCTGGATTTGTGCTTCTGGTGAAATGTAATAAAAAAATGTTATAATAAACTGTAAAAGACCTTTGTGAGGTCAGAATATTATATGAAAAAAAAATGATAGTATTATATTTTTATATGATACTATCAGAATTTATATTTTGCAGTTTTTCACGAATTTATATTTTTAACTTGCCTCTAGTTCAGTGTAAGAATTAATTTGGAGTTGTGCATGTCTCAAGAATACTTATTATTTTAAGTGCATGGCTTTTGAATACATTGTCTACTTTCAGGGCCACTGCAATACATGTGGATTGAGGTACCTTCTTCAGCTGTTCAGACTTGTTTTTTCATGAAAAATGTATTTCTCTCTTTCCCAAATGTACTGTTGTGGCTTTATTTTGCATGTGACTTTTCACACATTCCATATATAATGTCAGGTCTAGTTGGAAGTTCTGTATATTTATTGCTATTTAATAATTAATTTAATTTACAGCCAATCAAGGGATGCCCCTCCTGTCAAGCAATGGCTTCAGGATTTAAGAATTATTACAGATACTGAGTGTCTTAGTGCTCTACAAGGAAAACTTTTATGTAAAGATGCAGGACTTCTTGGTGCATTGGCTGTGGGAAATTCACAGGGTAAGCCAAACTGAGATTCCTAAAATTTACTTTACTATAGTACAGTACAGTACAGTATAGCATAGCATAGCATACCAGGTAGTTCAAAAGTATGTGCAAAAATTTTTGGAATATATTCTACATTACAAAATTTAAAAAAAGTAATAATAAATAAATAAAAAAAATCATAAAAATGTTTGACCACAAACAGCTATGTATCTGTATGTTTTAATCTTAAAGAAATGACTATGGAATTTTGAATAGTATAAAGTGATAAAAATAATTAAAAAAAAAAAAAAAAGATGAGCAGACACATACTTAACTACATGTCTGCTTATTATTCTTTATTATTTTTGTCATTTAAAACTCCATAACAACTTTTTAAAATTTGAAGAGCCATAGCTCCATAACCATTTAGAATCAGACCAGTTCCGCCCCCCCTTCTCTTATTTCAGAACTCTAGAATGATGCTGAGCATATTCTTAAGGACCAGAACTAATATATATATTTGTGCAATATATATTTGCCCCTGCCTGTTTCAATGAATTTATACCGGTTAAAGCTATTTCTAATGTTTTGTGGGTTTCTGTTACACTTTCCCTATTTGAAACAAAATTTGATGCAAATTCATTGCGCATTAAAATCACTCATTTTAAAATGCCACAAAATATGTAAAACATCCCTGTTCAATGTGCACTAATTCAGACTGACTGAAGATTAATGGATGATTTATGTGTTACTGTGTCTAGACAATCACTGACTTCAAAGTGCAAAGTTAGTCCCTGAACATTTTTGACCACACCTTGAATATAATAAAATAAGCCAACCAAGGGATTATAACAATATTAATAATAATGGTACCTAGTGGAATAACAAATTAACAATTGGAATAGGTGGGACTTACGATGAATGTTCAAAGTTTATCTCACTTGGCTTGGGCCAAGCAGCATAATGAGCTCTCAATCTTATTTACTTATGTTATTTTGAGTTGTGTTAAATTAATTAATTAATAATTTGAGTTTTATTATATAGCACGAGTTAAAAAAAGTTAAGTTCTAAGCCATATATAAGCTTTGGCTTGGTGGGTGTTTTCAGGGTATTTTGAATGAATGAACAGAAAATTTATTTTAGTTGTTTCAACATTTAATACCTCCTTTGTCTAAAAGAAAATTTTCTTATTCTGAGTATACAGCTATCCATTTTTAATAAAGAACATTTCCTTAGTTTGTACCACCTGTGGGAAAAAAAAAATTCCCATTATCCTGCAGAGAGGATTACATAAACAGGTAATCCCCTCTGGAGGATTGCTTGTTTGTTGATAAATAGCTTCATTGTTCTTTGCTGTACCTTTTTCATTGAATACATTTCTTTCTGAAATGTAAACCTGTTTACATCACTCAGGGCATGGCCTCATTAGCACCTCATACAATGGAATAATTACTTCTTCCCCTTAACAAACCCACACTGTGGGTTTGTTAAGGGGAAGAAGTCTGACAAATTTCATTGTATACTATGATGTGGTCACAAAGGAATTGAATGGAAAGAATAATTTTGATATCATATACTTGGATTTTTTACCATCCTTGGACTTGTTACCGTCCTGAATAAGGTAAATGTTGGAAGTGATCACAGAATGGTAAGATGTACACTTGATATAAATGTAGGAAAGAAAAGGAAAAAACTGACTCGAGAAAATAATACAAAGGTCTTTGAGATAACAGAAGAGGAGAAAAAGCAGTATGTACTGGAACTTAAGAACAAGTTTGAGCTTCTGCAGACTGCTCAGGACCAAGATATCGACGAGGAATATTACAACTTTCTGAAAGTGATAAAGCCCAAGAAACCTATAGAGAAAAAGAAATCCAAAGAAGAAAAAATTAGTCAAGAAACACTTGTCATGATGAACCGAAGACGACAAATGAAGAGGAAGAAAAACACTGACAGGGAGAAAATTGAGTATACTGAGTTATGCAAAGCCATTACAAAGACACTCAGAGAGGACATAGTAGTAGTAGTAGTAGTAGTAGTAGTAGTGGCATGTGATGCAAGAAAGCAAATGTATGAGCTTATGCAGCATCAGCCAAAAAAAAAAAATAAATCACACCATTCCCTCCAAATGCCTGTCCAGTTCCTCCTTAAATTTATTCAAGCTATCAACTTCCACAACGACAGATGGAAGTTTGTTCCAGCAATTAACCACCCGCTGGCTAAAGGCAAATTTCCGCACATCTATTCTACATCTGTCTTTTCTTAATTTGAATTTATGCCCCCTTAGGTTCGTAATCTGAACAGGTGGAAGGATCCCATCAGAATTCAGCGTGCTCAATCCATTTAAGGCCTTATATACCTCAATCAGATCACCGCGCAGGTGCCTAGTCTCCAGCCACTGCAATTTGCAGAACTTAAGCCTCTCTTGGTAAGAGGATCCTTTCATTCTCCTCACCAATCTTGTTGCCCTTCTCTGTACCCGCTCAAGTAAATCTACATCCTTCCTAAAATGAGGTCTCCAGACCTGTACGCAGTACTCAAGGCGTGGCCTGACCATTGCCTTATACAGAGGGATAATCACCTCCTTTTCCCTGCTAGCAAAATTCCTATATATCATTGACAAAACCCCATGACCTGCCCTGGCAGCCTGTCTGCATTGCTCAGAAAACTTCATATCTGACTGCACAATTACTCCCAGGTCTTTTTCATTTTCTACCACCTTAAGTGTAGTACCACACAGTTGGTACGTTTCTCTGGGGTTACCTCTACCCATATGCAGTACTTTGCATTTGTCAAGGTTAAACTTCAGTTGCCACTTCTTAGCCCATCTGCCCAAATTATCTAGATCTTGTTGCAGTAGCAGACTGCCATTACTGTCATTAACAACCCTGACAACCTTTGTATCATCTGCAAACTTCGACATTAAGCCTGATATACCTTCATCAATATCACTGATAAATATACAAAACAACAGTGGACCTAACACCGAACCCTGTGGGACTCCACTAATAACATTAGTCCAAGAAGAGCAGCACCCATTGATTACCACCCTCTGTCTTCTCGCACTTAACCATCCTTTTATCCATTGTAGCAACTTACCCTTAATACCATTCTGCTCCAATTTGTACAATAGTCTTCCATGCGCAACAGTGTCAAAAGCTTTCCTGAAATCCAAATATATGATATCATAATTGTTTTTTGCATCCAGTTCCTTTGTAACCACATCATAATATCCTATCAAATTTGTCAGACAAGACTTTCCCTTAACAAACCCATGCTGTGTCTGAATTATTGCTGCAGTCTTGTCTAGATGATCCCGCAATACATCTTTAACCAGCGACTCCATTATTTTACCCGGAACAGAAGTTAAACTAACTGGTCTGTAATTACTCGTGTCACCCTTCGATCCCCCTTTGTGAATTGGGGATACATTTGCACATCTCCAGTCCGTGGGAACCTCAACTGAGTCCAAGGATGCTCTCATAATTATGGCTAAGGGTTTGCTTAGTTGCCTTGCCTGCCGCCTCCTTTAATATAACTGGATAGATCCCATCCACCCCAGGTGCTTTTCTTACGTTTAACTTCAACAATTTCTCTTCCACTTTGCTCTCAGTTATAAGATTTAACACAAGAAAAGTAGAACAGGCATTAAGGGAAAACAAAGGATTTAAATCAACAGCCATGAGCAGTAATACAGAAAGACAAATATACTGAAACTGAAGAATAGAGATGGTGTACTTATAAACAGCAGAGAAGGCATAATTCAAATAGCAGAAGACTGCTATAGAGAATTATACAAGGAGCAAGGGAATGATGCCAGCAGTGGGAAAGATGGATTCCAAAGTAGCAACACATACGACATACCCGATATTCTTCCTGATGAGGTAGAACATGCATTGAAGAAACTGAAGAATCAGAAAGCCCCGGGGGAAGATGAAGTTACTGTAGAGTTTTTAAAATTGGGAGGAAGAGACATAACACAAAAACTGGCAAGACTCTTCACATAGTGCATTCGAAAATGTGTGATGCCTAAGCAGTGGAATAATGCAATCATAGTTTTGCTGCATAAGAAAGGAGATAAATCAGAAATTGGAAATTATAGACCAATTAGCTTGTTATCCCACATCTACAAGTTATTCACAAGGGTCATTACTAACAGATTAGAAAGAATACTTGATGAGAATCATCCGAAAGAGCAAGCTGGCTTTAGGACAGGATTCTCAACTATGGATCACCTTCATGTAATAGCACAGCTAATGGAGAAAGCAAATGAATATAAAACACCATTATGCCTGGCATTTGTGGATTATGAAAAGGCATTTGACTCCATACAGCATAAGGCAATGTTTAGGGCACTGGAAAGATAAGGCATAGATACCCCATATATTATGATTTTGAAGAAAATATATGAGAGTGCTACCTCCTTTATTAGACTAGACAAAGACAGTAGGAAATTTAAAATTGAGAAAGGAGTTCGACAAGGAGACACATCTCCAAAGCTGTTTACTGCTGCCCTTGAGGAAGCTTTTGGAAGATTTGACTGGTCGCAGAAAGGAGTCAATGTGAACGGAGAGTACCTAAACCATTTACGATATGCAGATGACATTGTGGTCATAAGCCACGATCCCAAAGAATTAGAGGAAAATCTTAATCAGTTATGCACAGTTAGTAAGGATTTTGGACTAAAGATGAATATGGCTAAAACATAAGTAATGATGAACAAGTATGCCACAGAAAGGGAAATAATGATTGAAGGAGCAGTAATTGAAAAGGTGAAGTTATATACTTCTCTGGGAAAAGTTATTAGCTGTAATAATGATAAATGGCTAGAAGTCAAGGGAAGAATAAATTTTGGATGGATAGCATTCAGGAAATATAGTCACATACTGAAGAGCAATATCCCAGTTTGTCTGAAACGTAAAATAATGAACCAATGTATACTCCCCATCATGACTTATGGAAGCGAAACTTGGGCACTCATCAAAATAATGGAAGTGAAGCTGAGAACTACACAGCGAAGAATGGAAAAAATTATATTGGGAATCAGACTGTTAGATAAGAAGAGAAACACATGGATTAGGCAGCAAACTCAAGTAAAGGACATTCTTATCAAAACTAAAGAACTAAAATGGTCTTGGGCAGGACACATAGCTTGAAGACATGATGACAGATGGACTAAGAAGATAACAGAATGGTTTTCTTCTAGCGCCAAGAGGAGCTAGAAGAAAACCTGGAAGACAAAGGCGGAGATGGATAGATGAAATTCATGAGTTTGTGGGTAATAAATGGATGGCCAGTGTTCAAAACAGAAGGAACTGGAAAGTTGTTGGAGAGGCCTTCATCCTGCAGTGGATTGAAAATGGCTGATGATGATGACTTGGATTTTAGGAAAGCTTTTGATACTGTGGCACACGAAAGACTACTATAAAATTGGAGCAGTATGGCTTTAAGGGCAAGTTGCTACAGTAGATAAAAGGATGGTTGAGTGGGAGAAGACAGAGTGGTTATCAATGGACACTGCTCTTCATGGACTAATGTTATTAGTGGAGTCTTCCAGGGTTCAGTGTTGGGTCCATTGTTGTTTTCTGTATTTATAAATGATATTGATGATGGTATATCAGGCTTAATGTCAAAGTTTGCAGATGATACAAAGGTTGGCAGGGTTGTTAATGGCAGTAATGATAGTATGCTACTGCAACAGGATCTGGAAAAGTTGAGCAGATGGGCTAAGAGGTGGCAACTGAGGTTTAACACTGACAAATGTAAAGTACTGCATATGGGTAGCATTAACCCCAGAGTAATGTATCAACTTGGTGGTATTACACTCAGGGTAGCGGAGAATGAAAAGGATCTGGGGGTAATTGTGCAGTCAGATATGAAGTTTTCTGGGCAGTGCAAAAAGGCTGCAAGAGTAGCTCATGGTGTCTTGTCAATGATATACAGGAATTTTTCTAGCAGGGATGAGGAGGTGATTATCCTTTTGTATAAGGGAATGAAGTACTGTATACAGGTCTGGAGGCCTCATTTTAGGAAAGATGTAGAGCTGCTGGAACGAGTACAGAGAAGGGCAGTGAGATTGGTGAGTGGAACAAAGGGTTGGTGTTACCAAGAAAGGCTTAAGTTCTGCAAATTGCAGCTTCTGGAGACTATGCACTTGTGATCTAATTGTGGTGTATAAGGCCTTGAATGGATTGAGTGAGCTCACTGCTAATGGGATTCTTTCTCTTGCTCAGATTACTCATCTGAAGGGGCATAAATTCAAATTGAGGAAAGACAATTGTAGAATAGATGTGTGGAAATTTGCTTTTAGCCAACACATAGTTGATAGTTTGAACAAACTGCCATGTATTGTAGTGGAGGTCAGAAACTTAAATAAGTTCAAGGTAGAACTAGACAAACATTTGGAGTGAATGGATAAGCTTGTTTTCTTGCATCATATGCCCTGTTAATGCTGTGCTTTGTTCCATTAGCAAAATTCCTGTATATAATAGGTAAAACACTCTTTGCTGTTTGGCAAATTGTCTGCACAGTTTAAAAAGTTTCGTATTGATTATACAATTACTTGTAATTTTCATTATAAGCTATCTTAAGTTTGTTTCCAGAGTAATAAAATAATCTAGGATTACCATTACCTAAATGTAGAACTTTACATATACCAATGTTGGAAATTTAACTGCTATTTTTCAGACCAACCAAATAATTTATCTAGATCTTATTTGAAGCATCATACCTGGTTACTATTGTTATCACCCTCCTAACCCATATATCATCATCATCATCCAACTTGTCAACAAGTATGATCACCTTGTTAACTAGTTTGATGTCAGAAAACTTGTTATACTTCTGTCATTGGTGTATCAAATATCAGAAATAATAAAGGATCCAGTGGGACTGAGCCTTTTATTATTACGGATTGTCTCATCTGATATTCCCGTGAATGATTTGGTATAGCCAGAGAAAGTTAAAAATAACTTTTATGACCACATTTTTTCCCCTAGCACTTACCGAAATAATCTATCATAGTATCATCCCAGCAATGATGTACATTTCTGTTTCTAAAAGGTGTTCATGTGAGCACATGCGAAAAAAGATTCTCTGAAGTCTAAATATATTATGTCAAAATTATTTTTTGCATCCAGTGCTTTTATTACATTCTCATAATAGCTTATCAGGTTGGTGTGACTTGCTGTGTTTTTCATATAATTTTGTTCTCAGATGCTTTTACAGTACTGTTTAATCATGGGCTCCACAGTTTTTCCTGTCATAGATTTTAAATATACAGTCTGTAATTGCTCATTTTATCCTTGGAACCTTCTTTGTAAATTGGAGAGATATTGGCATATCTCCAGTCTGTTAAGCATTAGTATTAGCATTAGTAGAGGCATATGATGCAAGAAAGCAAGCTTATTCAGCATCAGCCAAAAAAAAAAAAAAAACACCACTACTCCCATTTCACCCCTCCATTCGTTCGAAATACCTGTCCAGCTAAGCCTTAAATTTGTTTAGGCTATCAACTTCAACAACAAGTGATGGAAGTCTATTCCACAAACCAACTGCCCGCTGGCTAAAGGCAAATTTCCACACATCTATCCGACATCCATCCTTCCTCAATTTGAATTTATGCCCTCTCAGGTGATTATTCTGAGCAAGAGGAAGAATCCCATCGGCATTGAGCATGCTCAAGCCATTCAAAGCCTTATACACCTCTATCAGATAACCTCACCGATGCCTAGTCTCTAGACTCTGTAATTTGCAAAACTTAAGCCTTTCTTCGTAAGAGCAACCCTTTGTTCCATTCACTAATCTTGTTGCCCTTCTCTGTACTCGTTCCAGCAGCTCTACATCCTTCTTGAAATGAGGCCTCCAGACCTGTATACAGTACTCAAGGTGTGGCCTGACCAATGCCTTATACAATGGAATAATCACATCCCTATCCCTGCTAGAAAAATTCCTGTATATCATTGACAAGACACCATGAGCTACTCTTGCAGCTCGTCTGCACTGCTCATAGAACTTCATATCTGCCTGCACAATTACCCCCAGGTCCTTTTCATTCTCTACCACTGTCAGCGTAGTACCACAGAGTTGATACGTTGATCTGCGGTTACTGTTTCCCATATGTAGTACTTTACATTTGTCAATGTTAAACTTCATTTGCCACCTCTCAGCCCATCTGCTCAACCTTTCCAGATCCTGTTGCACCAGCATAGCATCAGTAGTGTCCTTAACAACCCTGCCAACCTTTGTATCGTCTGCAAACTTGGACATTAAGCTTGATATACCATCATCAATATCATTTATAAATACAGAAAACAACAATGGACCCAACACTGAACCCTGAGGAACTCCACTAATAACATTAGTCCACGTTGAGCAGTGTCCATTGATTACCACTCTGTCTTCTGCCACTCAACCATCCCTTTATCCATAGCAGCAATTTGCCTCCAATGCCACATTGCTCCAATTTGTGCAGCAGTCTTCCATGCGCAACAGTATCAAAAGCCTTTCTAAGGTCCAAATATATAATATCAAAGTTATTCCCTGCATCGAGTTCTTTTGTGACTACATCATAGTATCCAATCAAATTGGTCAGACAAGACGTGCCCTTAACAAAACCATGCTGTGTCTGAGCTATAACTGAATTCTTGTCTAGATGATCCTGCAGTGCTTCTTTAACCAGTGCGTCCATTAATTTTCCTGGAACCGAAGTTGAACTAACAGGTCTATAATTACTTGTTCAGCCTTTGATCCTCCTTTGTGAATTGGGGTTACATTTGCACATCTCCAGTCTATGGGTACCTCCCCTGAGTCCAAAGAAGCTCTCATAATTATGGCTAGGGGTTTGCTTACTTCCTTTGCTGCCTCCTTTAATATAACTGGATAGATCCCATCCACTCCGGGTGCCTTTTTTATGTTTATCCTCAACAATTTCTCCTCCACTTTCCTCTTAGTTATTAGAAAATCATCTAGCTCACTGCCAATGTTTACTTCACCTATGACATTCCCCTTCCTGAATAACTCCTCAGACTTCCTTAGAGTCTAGCATTCATGAATGCTATATACTATTTTCTGAAATTTATGGAAAGTGAGAGCCAGTTTATAAGTTTGCTGTGTTTTATTAATTCCAGTGCTCCATCTCAGTTCCAATACCCCTGTGACACAATTTATATTTAATAATGAGAGATGATATGATGAATATATAGACTCTGTTTTTGTTTTAAAATCTGCTTGATATAATTTCTGAAAGCCGAAAAGTCTTAATTTTATTAACAACATTTCTTTATATTTTGCTGCTATGATTGCATATTTTTAACTTAATTTCTTAGGTTTTGTTAAGTAGGATAACATTTCTCTAACTCATCTTACCTTTACAGAAATTGTAGAAACAATGAAAGAAAGATATGATGATATTGTTGATCTTTATCAAAAGGCAATGCAAATGTTTGAGATATCAGATTGGCCAAATTTCAGTACATGTATCATCAATCTTTGTACTGGGGTGAAGGATCTGCTTCGGGATTTTGTAACGTCAAATGGAATCACAGAACTTAAAGTCATGAAGGTAAGCAATATTATGAGAGTTTATTAAAGAATTTTCATGCACTAATTTCTTCCCAGTTCATAATACATTCTCCCTTCTTTCTCTTCTCAACCACATATACACATTCATTCATTCATAAGATAGCCAAGGTGACACCTAAGCTTCAACTGCTCTAGAAAAATAAACTGGACACTTAGTTCTGCAGCAGTTAATCCATCCACATTAAAATGTGGTCTTCATTAGGCATCTGTACTGTTCCAACCGTGAGTTTCTCATAGAAGTCAGTCTACTAGACAAGCATAGTAGGCTAACGTCAGTCAGTCGTAGCTAAGGTGAAATTTTCAGGATGAAAATTTAGCCAGGACACAGGACAAACCAGGACAAAAATTCTAAATATGAATAAATATGAAAAAAATTCTAAATATTCAAAATGTGCCCTTAAGAAAAATTGAGACATTTCTGGCAACAAGCTATATTTGCATATATTTAATAAAATTTTAGTAACTATTATATTATATTCAATTGGAATTTAAATGAAAATTATAGACGATCAGTACTTTTTTAAAGAAATTATCAATTAACTGTAGGAACACAAAAATCCCCATCTCTATACGATTATAACATTTTATATAAGAAAACATTAACTATAAGAACATAAATTAAAAATACATTTTACAAGAAATAGTTATCAAGCCAAAAACAAGCAGGAAACTGACCTCAACATAGCATTTATTTTTAAACATAATCATCAAAAACATTTATACGCTTGTTCCATCACTTTTCAAATTCTGGAGATGGCATGCTTAAAAGACAACGGTTGCTTCTGTGACCAGTGATGTATACATCAGTTTCAACTTCTATATCATAAGAAAACTGTTTACCTCCAATGGGCCATACAAATGGAAATTTCCAGGAGATAGGTCAAAGTTGCAGAAAGGATGATCGAGAATTTCTCAATGCAATTCATTAATTCATTTTCTTGGATTATATGCACTATATGTGGCCTTGCATTGTCATGCAGTAACACCACATAAGTGATGTCATGTGTGTAGTGTCCTTGCACTGCATGACAGTGCAGGGACACTACAGTGCAAGGACTACTAAGACACTACACCATGTCTTACTAGGCTGTTTACTGTGATTTTAGTCTGAAGCTTTTTTCAGATGTATGTAATATGATGCAGCTTTCATGGTACTTCTAGGAATTCTGAAAAAGTTGACTGCCAAGCAAAACTCCATGGCAGTCCCAGAAAACAGTCACAATTACTTTTCCCTGTTGACAGCACAATCCTAAACTTTGTCGTGAAACCTGATGCATACTTTGTACTTATGCACATTTGGTTTCAGGTTGAAAGTGGTGGATCTGCAGCTTTCTGAATGTTAAGAAAAATGGTGCTGTTGCTTGGTAGTATGGTGAATATAATCACTCTCCTCCCACGACAGGAAAATGCCAGAGTTTGAATCCTGTTGATGTGAAGAATTTGAGCTTTTTTCATGGAGTTGCCCATAAAATCATAAATTAAAATCTGTTGTTTATAGCATAATGATGATGATGTTAGTTTCATTTATTAACTATATTAATACTACAATGAGATGTTGCAACAGACCAGTTTGTGGTTAGCGTAGGGCTACTGAATGTCCTTAGTTTCGAGAGATGATTCCCCAGTTTTGACTACCTATTCCTGAAAACTTTGTCCCCACAATATTTCTGATTTATAGAATGTTTCCCCAGCAAAGTGAGTCAAAAGAACTAAAAGTCACCACATATTAGCATTAGTTGAGGCATATGATGCAAGAAAGCAAACTTATGCAGCATCAGCCAAAAAAAAAAAAAAAAACCCTTCCCATTTTGTCCATCTGGTCATTCCAAATGTTTGTCTAGTTCAGCCTTAAATTTATTTAAACTATCAACTTCCACAACAACAGATGGAAGTCTTTTCCAGCAATCAACTACCCACTGGCTAAAGGCAGACTTCCGCACATCTGTTCTACAACTGTCTTTCCTCAATTTGAATCTATGTCCCCTCAGGTTCTTATTGTGAGCAAGAGAAAGAATCCCGTCAGCATTGAGCATACCCAAACCATTCAAGGCCTTGTACACCCCAATCGGGGGCACCTCCATAGCCAGGTGGGCAGGAGCAGCAGTGCATAACACACGCTTCTTGATTAGACTCGGGGTTCAAGCCTGTAACCACCAAATACGGAGGATGCGGAAAGGTTAGGGAATGACCACCGCATATCCACGGAGCAATATGGCCTTAGTTGCTAATGCTCCTAAAAACCAAACAACAACAACACCCCAATCAGATCACCTTGCAGGTGCCTAGTCTCCAGACACTGTAATTTGCAAAATTTAAGCCTTTTTTCATAAGAACAACCAATTGTTCCTCTCGCCAATCTTGTTGCTCTTCTCTGTACTCTTTTTTTTTTTTTTTTTTTTTTCAGGTCAGTATTTTGCACATCACATAACAGGCTCTCTTCAAGTGGTCAGTGATGACATATTTTCTTACTCCTACTATGACTGCACTAGTGTGAATGAGTGGCTTTGAACTGTAGAAAAATCTGTGCCTTCACAATTTACCTTAGCTGCACTGTTTTCAAACATATTTGTTATAAACTAGTGGGTACATCATTAACATTTTAGAGATAAAAATACATTACCAAAAGGTTATCTGCTGTTTAGTCAGTCTTCTCTTTTAAATAAATGGCAGATTAAACTTTTTTTTTTTTTTTTGTTATGTTATTTGTTTGAAAGAAGTACAATACTAGTGCAACTTGTTGTGAAGTGAGTTTTTTTTGCTCTGATCATGAAGACCATTGCATTAACTAAGCAGTTTAAATCCTATAGTCTGAAAAACAAATGAGAGGATAGGATAATCCAACTCTCTGTAACTTAATAATTATTTTATATAATCTAATTATTAGAATTAATTAATTATTAATATAATTAGCTGTATTTGCATTTGTTTATTTATTAAATAAATTCATTATTTCATTTATTTAATTACTATTATTAGGAAGTTCAGAATGGTATTATGTTATTTTCTATATTCTCATTTTGAAGCCATTTTGTCCCAAAATTTGAAGGGAGAATATATGGTAATTTTAGGTTTCTCTAAGATTCTTAATTCTTTAAGATATTTACAGACAAAAATAAATATGTGCATTGAGCATAATCATCAGTAGTGACGGAATTTTCTTTTTAATGACAGGAAAATCTTTTCTGTCGCATTAATGTTTTTTCTGTATAATTGCAACTAACATTCAGAAGTACTTTAAAATTTCATTATCTGTTTTTGTTTTGTTTCTTTTCTGAAATATTTTTATATAAATTCATAACTTAATGTTACAGACTGAAGGCCGGATGACAGAAGCATGTGCATACCTTATGCATGCCATGAATAGGTATGTAATACTACTAAAAGCTTTGTGCCCATATAGCATTGTAAGTTTATATTTTAATCTATTTTCTGTTTGATTTATGTGTGATAATATTTTAAAATTTATTTTATTTTTTTAGTCATGCAGAAAAGCCTTTGGATAGCCAAAAAAATAGAACAGTGTCAGTAATGAAGAGTTTATCACAATCCTTACATGAATTGGTAGATTCTTTGATGCTAAATGAATTGAAAGTAAGTAGGAATTTTTTTATTGTAAAATGCTTTTTCACTAATATATCCAACATATTTAAATGAAAACTCTTTACAGTTGTTATTGGTCTGATGTAGGTTTTTTTTTTTTGTTTTTTTTTTTTTTTTTTTGGAGCATTAGCAACTAAGGCCATATTGCTCCGGGATATGCGGTGGTCATTCCCTGACCTTTCCACATCCTCTGTATTTGGTGGTGACGGGCTCGAACCCCGGTCTAATCAAGAAGCGTGTGCTACGCACTGCTGCTCCTTCCCACCTGGCTATGGAGGCGCTGGCATCTTACGTCATATTGCACAAGGTGTATTATGTCTGTACAAAGGTGTTCATGGTTTGATTTGCATATTGTGCGGGCTGATAAATCTGGAATAACTCAGAAAAATGCCCTGTTTCCTCTGCCTGAAATCAACTAACTGCAGCCCTAGCTGAAGAAGAGGCCCTTAAGAATTCCATATAGGATTTGAACTCAGACCTCTTCAAATGAGTGAAAATTGGTGAAACCACTATACTGTCATGTAAGACCTTTTTACAGTAAGTATAATACTGTAGCAAAATTAACTGTATGGTAACCCCAGGGGCTCACATCTGGTGAGTATGGGCTTGGCCCACCCAGGGTCCTGAGCTGGATATCATCATTTTTCTCTTTCTTGGTGATTCCCTTCTACTTCTGACTCTTGTTTTCTTCTCTCTCTCTCTCTCTCTCTCTCTGGTAATTCAGAATTTTTTTTTTTTTTTTGGCTGGTGCAGCATAAGCCTCAGGCTTCCTTGCACTGTATGGCTAATAATAATAGTGTGATGTAGTTTTTTTCTGGCACTGGGATTTCAGAGTATTGTGCCCTTTTGGATATTTCTGGCTGTTTTTTCCTACCAGGATGGGCTCATAAGATAGAGTGATACCTGCTGAAGAAGAGGAGGCAGCTTAGGAGAGAGAGGAGAAGGATTCTGAAAGTTGGAAATAATTTGATAATTTTTGTCATACAAGTAGTGGAAATACATTCTGCAAGTAGCTAAAACAAAAAACTGAAATTTGAACATAAATGAAATTTCAGGTAAATCATAATGTACCCCATTCTTAACTTTTGAATAAATAGTGCTCCCCATTATAGGGAAATACAGAAGTCATTCAAACAAAAAACTATAAAAGTTGGATTTCACAAACAACAAGAAAACTATGCATGCCAATCTTCATTATAGTCCCCATTATGTTTAACACCAGTGCTGCACTAATGCCTGGATTCCTTGAGAAAAGAATTTTGTAGTTCAAAGTTGGGCTTCATTTTTATATTTGGAAGCCATTCTTGCACCACTGTTTTGACTTTTTCATCTGAAAAGAAGTGATATTCCTCTAAGTGCATCTTTTAGTGGTCAGAAAAGGTAGTAATTACATGGAGTTAAGTCTGGTGAAAATGGAGGAGGGTAATACCTCAGTTCATCTCCTGTATCTGATTCATTGTAGAGTGAATGGTGTGAAGATGGCATTATCAGTTGCAGCACACACCTGAGGACAGCAAACTGACATTTCAAATTTCTTGTTTTAAATGATTCAGAAGCACGTCATAGTATTTGTTACTTGTCACTGTTTCTCTCTTGATAATGTACCTGAATCATTCCTTTATGATCTCAGAACATGGTGAGTAAACACTACCCCTACTGATGCTTGGGTATGGACTTTCTTCAGTCAAGGTGCGTTTGTATGACACTACACCGAACTTGTATGTTTGTTTTCTAGTATGTAATCCTGGCCTTGTGCACCCAGGATTCATTTTTTTGTCATTGTGTTCTAAGCAGGTGTCTCTCTTTTGCACTTATACTATCCAAGATGGACCTCCTAACTTAACATATGTTAAGTCAGAGTTCATTCAGTTTTTTGAGGTTAAATTCCAACGAGTCTATTGAGCACATGCACACTTTTCTAAAGTGCAATTCTTCAGCAACAGTTATATGCACTGAAGTAACACTAATGTTGTATGATGTGGCAATTTCTTCAATATTAATGTGACAGTTTCCTTGTATTAGTTCTTTTACTACTACTATGACTCCTTATGTCATAGCACAATGTGTTTGCCCTGTTTGAGGAGAATCCTTAAAGCTTTTAATACCATTCTTAAACTTATTCACCTACTCATAGGCTTGCCATTGATTCATGTGTGCTTCAGCATACTGAGGTAATATTCTGCAATGAATTTCAGTAGGTTTCTTATACCTTCTTCAATCAAAAAAATGTTTCAATTTTTACCTTAAGATAGAGTGCAGACACATTTTTTAATGTAGGATGCCAGTCTTGAAAATTTGCTTTTTCCAAAAATGGCATCAGCAGATGGTGCATGTGAGCACTCAGTGTGGCCAGTTAATCTGGCACAATATTATCATCAGATTTTGCAAAATATGCATTTTTATTGGCCTTGAGACTTCATTTGAATGATCTTTAGGCAAAGGTAAATAAAGACTGTAAAAACTATTGGAAAATTACAGTAACTCTATTGGCAAATTTTCTTGTTAAGCACCATCTGATCTGAAACACCACATCAAACAATCGCTTTAGCCTATGTTGATATCTATTATTCCTGTGTATCAGTCAGTTTTTGACCTGTAATGCTGTGTGTCAATCACGCTGTAATGCTCACCTCTCATTCAATCAGTAAATTGCATAATTTTATTCAGTGATATGGTATATGATGTTAATTTTATTTTGTTAATCTGTGAATTATTATTATTTCCCAGCCAGGTGTTTGATTAGTTCTGACACTTTGAACATCTGTTAAGTTATTCCTTATTACTTTTGATAATAGCAAGAACTAGAAGTCACTATTAATGTTATGAGACCCTCAACTCAGCTCTGGGTTACCATCTGTTGCCATCCACTTTACTTAACCTTGGGTTTTAGCTGTAATGAAATTATTAGTCTTTGTCTTCCCCTTTTCCAAGCCTGCAGAATACTGAAAAACCAAACCTAACACTACTTCAGTATTATCAATAAATATTCTTACATCTCTTCTGTTCAAGTTATTAATTTCTGTAAAAGCAGTGTCTTCTGTCAATAGGCAGTGCTGAAAGAAATTTTATCCTTTGAGCCTTGCACAATTTGTCTTAGCTGGATTTAATTGACAAGGGCTCTGGCCATAAACTCCTTCCTATTATTAGCTTTGGCAAGATACCAGACATTTTCACATTGAGTCCTAATTCAACACCTTTTCTCAACGTCACCTCGTAACTATGAAGTGAGACTTGATCTATCATGTTCTATCATGTTTAATGTCATTGGCAGCTACATATATAAAAATATCACCTTATTTATATCCTTTAAAAGACGAGAATTGTTTTATTATTATAATAATTAAGATCCTTGTATAATTTCTCTTTGTTGCTTCACTGCACAATTATGCTTGAAGGTCAGTCAGATCAGTTTTATCTGATTTGAAACATTCCATTTCTATAAATGTTCAAAATTGTCATTCTGTATGACATTAGGTTTTGATCTTACGGTGTTGGAGACCTTAATTTCTGATTTGCTGTCATAGTTCTTCTTAAAATTCTTAATAATGCAAGTAACTTTCCATAAATCTCAGTGCATCAGTGAAAAATTGGCCTCCCACGATAATACTGCTTGCCTTCTTATCATATTCCAGTACACACACACACACACACACACACACACACACACACACACACACACACACACACACACACACACACACACACACACACACACACACACACACAGTTGAGGACCCTGCATGTGCCAGACCCATACTCACCAAATGTGAGCCCCTGGGATTATACGAGCAATCAATGCTGTTGTTTACAATTTGCAGCTAAGGTCATGAGATATCAATGTATTGTACAGGTAGGCCCTTCATTTTATGTTGTTTTACATTAATGCCTTTTTAAAATAATAATGGGGGGAAAAATATATATATATACAGTGAAACTTCCCTTTAATGGACAGCCATGGGGAACGAAAATGTGTCCGTTAGAGAGGTGTCTGCTAACAAGAAGTCTGAGGGAAAAAAAAAAAAAGAAAGAAAGAAAGAAAAATCGTTAAACGTTTAATGTAAAATTAAATTAAAATATATACAGATTTTGAACAATATTTTTGTAAATAATATACATACAATTGTGCTAAGCATATTATGACTTTATCTTAAGAAAAATACATACAGTAATAACTTATTTTCTTCTGCACCTTCTTCCAGCTGATAATTTTGTTTTCAACATTTGTTTGGAGTGAAGAAACCATCAAAAGTCCTTCAGTATCTTCTTCAGTGGCGAAAAACATTTTTAAACGATTGATTTGTATGAACGCTTCTATTTTCATCGGTGGTTCGTCGTTAATATGTTCTTCGACAGAATGACCTCCTTCCATTTCTTCATCCTCATGAGGAACTTCTTGAAAAATATCGATGATAATGTCGTTGATATCTAGAGCACCATCTTCTGTAGTGAGGTTTGAGTCTATATCTTTGTAGCCAGGGTCACTTGTAGCTGAAGTATCGTACATTATCAATAGATGTTGAAATTCTTGTTCTTCTTGGTGCTCCACATTGCTGTTCACAACTTCAATTTTGCGTTTGAGAAGCCAGACTTACAAAACAGTTCAAGACAGTTTGTTTTCTAATTGCGTTTACTGAAGAGGAAATCCACTGAATCGCATCTAGGATGCTGATTTTCTTTGCAAGGTCACTCACACATTTTACATCGTTCGTGTTTGCAATGAGATTTCTTAAAACACGTTTTCTGTAGTGAAGTTTAAAATTTTTTATTATCCCTTGATCCAAGGGCTGACACTATGCAGATGTTTGGTGGCAGAAAAACGATTTGAATGTTGGACAATTCAATGTGTGGGTGAGATGCAGCATTATCCATGAAAAGAATAATTTTTCTGTTTTGACGAATCATGTTTTGGTTAAAGTGACTTATCCATTCGCTCATGATATCTCGTGTCATCCACGCTTTTTTATTAGATTTCCAGTCAACATTGAAAAGATTCAACTTTATGCCCACGAAACAACGAGGATTTTGTGGTTTTCCTATAACAAGTGGTTGTTCAAAGTCTCCCAGCATATTTGTACACAATAGTACAGTCAAGCGTTCCTTAGAAATTTTTCCACCCTGGCACTTTTCGTAGACTCATTGTTTTTTCAGGAAGAGCTTTAAAAAAACAACCCTGTTTCGTCACAGTTGTAAATATCCTTAGCTTCAAAATCACGACATAAATCTTCCAATTTGACGGTCCACTCTGTTACAACCCCAGCATCAACAGATCCACCTTCACCACTTACGGTTTTCCAAGAAATTTTATGCCGAGTTTTGAACTTGTCTAGCCATCCCACAGAAACTTTGAACTCATTTACTCCCATAGATTTCGCAACCTCCAAAGCCTTTTCCCTAATAATAGGCCCATTAATGGAAATTTTTTTTAGCACGTTCGCGATAAAACCACTCATACGTAACATTGTCAATTTGAAGTCCAACAGTTTTCGGGAATGATTTTTGAACCTGATCATTTCCGTGTTGCCAAAATTGTTTGAGCAGTTCATTTTTTTCCTTTAGGATGTCGCTTACCTGCGTCTTCCCGATTTTGAATTTTGTAGCAAGATTGCTAACACTATTTTTTTGCCGATCATACGCATTAATGAGTTTGACATTTATCTTTTAAAGTTAAATGTTTACGAGAAGACATTGTGCACTTCACACGACACCGAACAAAACTGAAAACTGAAACTGAAAAGACGAAAGGCCGACAAAATCCCCCCCCGCACACTGAATTCATCAGAAGTTTTACACGTGCCTTAAAATTCTTGAAAAAGGGTTTAGAACCGCGACGTAAACCTTGATAAAATTCAGAGAATCGGAAATAGAAAATAAGCACATGATTGAGGCAATACGTGGAAGAAAAGTTCCTAGAAAAAGGACAGTGAGCTCTCCCGCAGTCCGTTGTGGGGAGATCAAATTAAGTGCTAATCTAAACGAAACAGTGCAGATTGCCTGTTCGCATCCATTACAGAGAATGTCCGCTAGACAGAAGCTGCAAACACGTTAAAACCAATAGAGGTGAGTTGGGGAATTTGAAAATGTCCGTTGTAGAGAGATGTCCGTTAACGAGAGGTGTCCGTTAGGAGAAGTTTCACTGTATATATAAAAATAAAATTTGAAAACAAGTGTAAACGCAGAACAGGAAGTGGGTATCTAGGAGGTGCTAGTGTTGACGTCATTTGCTTTTTCTTCTTCCACCAGTGTGCTCGTGTTGTGAGCTGTTCCTTAAATTTTAATAATTTCCTGTGTTCATTAGTGCCTTACGATTTTAAATAAATTGTGCAACCAAGTCTTCTAAGCATAGTGGTGAATCTCTGTCTGCTACACATGTTAAAAACAAGCTGCAAATCTCTAACAATTGAAGTGAAAATGGACATTATTCATCATATGGAATGTAGTGAGTGGCATTCAGAGGTGTGGAAGACCTTAAACTTAGCACCTCTACTGTCATGACTGTTATGAAGCCGATCGGGCTAGCCGGGTGGGTAAAGTGCCTGCCTGGCAACCTAAAGGTCGCGGGTTCGAATCCTGCCTTGGCTTGGATCAAAGTACTGCAAAAACCGTGGGAGGTGCATTATGGCCATAGAAGCTGATGTGCCAACAACTACAAAAAAAAAAAAAAAAAAGACTGTTATGAATAATGCTGAGAAGATCAAGCAGCCACACACAGGAATTGTTAATGTAAGCATTTCCAGAACAACTCATTCAAGGAGTGAGAAGATGGAGAAGTTATTAGAGCTGTGGATAGATGATATGAACCAAAATAACATTCCTCACAGGCAGTGGTTATGGACTAGGCTAGGAGCTTGTTCAATGAAATTAATGAAGAATTGGGAGGAACTGAATCATTTTCAACTAGCAGGGGCTGGTTTCCCCAGTTCAAAAACCAGACCAGAATTCAAAATGTAAAAATTACTGGTGAGGCAGCTAGTGCTGACACTGCAGGTGCTGAGGAATATTCTCCCATATTCCAAAAGTTAATGGATGAAGGCTGTTACACCCCAGGCTTGGTCTTTAATTTTGATGAAATGGGGCTGTATTGGAAGAAGATGCCTGGTAGGACATACATAGCCTGTGGAGAGAGAGGGAGAGAGAGAGGGAGGGAGAGAGGGAGAAAGAGAGAGAGAGAGGGAGAGAGAGAGAGAGAGGTCTGCCCCTGGTTTTAAGGCTGAAAAAGATTGGCTTGCATTACTTCTGGGTGGTAATGCATCTGGCCCTTTTAAGTTAAAGCTGATGTTGGTGTACCATTCAGAGAATCTACGTGTCATGAAAGGCATTGTGAAGATTCTATTTCCTGTTGTCTGGCGCTCCAGTAAGAAGGCATGGGTGACCCAGACCTGTTTTTGGGAACGATATACTTCATAGTCCAGAGGTGGCCCAATTTCATGCAGCAAACAACTTACCCAAAAATGTTTTAGTCCTTGAAAATGCTCCAGGACATCCAGCCAAACTTGAAGATATCTCTAATGACGATATCTTGAAGATATCTCTAATTCTGAATGTGAAGGTCATTTATTTGCCACCCAACACCACCTCACTGTTGCGGCCAATGGATCAGAGCATTATTGCGACTTCAAGGTGTAAAATTTATGTACACCTTCAAAGGGATTGTCGAGGCAGTGCAAGCATCTAACTCTGACTGTGAGGGACTACTGGAGGCCTTACAACATCCTTAAGGCCATAAGTAATATTTCTGCAGCCTGGAAAGAAGTGTCACAATCATGCATGAATGGCATTAAGAGGAAATTGTGGCATGATACAGTTTCTTACTTTCTGGAGTTTTAGCCAGTTTCAGCAGTGGCTGAGGATGTTGGCCTTGATAAGGTTGACATTGATGTCAGCGAGTTGCTGCATGGTGAGCCTCTTTCAAAGGAGGACTTAGAGGAACTGGTTATGCAACTGGCTAAACAGGATTCTGACGAGGGAGAGGAAGAGCAGGAGATTGTGCCAGTTAGGACCCTCACCACAAAGGCACTTCAATTAGCTTTGGCACAAATACAAACAGACTGTGAAACTCTCTGTGATAATGACCCATATGGGGAATGCAGTTCTTCCATCCAAAGAGAGAAAGACTCACTAGACATCATTGCTACAGTTCTTTTCTAAGGCCAAAGAACCTGCAGAACTGGTTGACCTTCCATCAGGCTCATCCCACTAATGCTGCCTCATTATGCAACTATCAAAGAACATCAGTGAGGGGGCAGACAGTGGCATTACCACATACTCCAAAGCTGGCTCTACAGGAATGAAGTACTAAGTTAAATTTTTATTTTATTACTTATATTTTATCTATAAATATTATTATATTTCATAATTATAAAATAACCACAAATATTTAATATAAAAAGCACTTATATTAACTCTTATGGTTCAATTTTTGTAATGAAGGAACCTATCTCATTTAAATACATTATAATTCTTCCTCACTTTACGGCGCTTCAGTTAATGACCCTGAGGAGGTGGAACATAACCACAGTGTAATCAGGGCCTACCTGTATGTGTAAACCATGCAACCCTCACCCGAGACTAGTTAACTCATCTGTGGTCACAATGTGATAAAAAGCCCATAAAACTTCCTCCTGTGTCAAAGGGATTTGAATCCAGGCCTTTTCTACAGTGTGAAAGGATGGCAATCATAACCAGTGTACTAGCTATGAGAGACCCTTGAAAATCATTCGTAATGCAAATGATTTTCAAGGGTCTGTTGGCACTCTAAATTTTTAGAAGCATGTAAACATGACCATGTAAAATATTTCTTATTTAGATTTCGTTTTATGATCAGATGTTAATATCTGCAGCATGCTGAAGTGATGTTTTTAAAAATTTATAATAAACAGAACTGATGGCAGTGTAAATGTTACTTGTATCTGGGGTTCTTGTTTCTAGTATTATTCATCTTAACTTTACAACTTTCAGAATTCAGTAATTAATTGGGGTATTGTGGGATGTAAAATTTAATTACTAGAGCTCTGCTGCAGACTGAAGAAAGGACTGCTGTATCAAAAATTGAGAACTACAGCTCTAAAAGAATTTGATATTTACTATTAGCTAGAACCCTCTGTATCCACTTATAATATTAAATAAAGTAAAAGCATTTTAAATTAAAGCTTTTTTATTTACTATAAGCTTATAGTGGCTAAAATAGAAGAAGGTGATAACTGCTATTGTGTGAAAAGAGCTATCTTTGCTGTGATACTTTTAGGACAAGCAGAAGATACAATTTGCCATCTTTTTGTTAAGGTAAGAACTATTTTAAAATTGATAAAAAAAAATATCTAAAAGTGATAGAATATTTTCATATTTTATATAGCATTGAATTTATACATAATGTGCTGTTTCTTGTCATATGCATATTAGAAAATTAATAATGAAAAAAAATGAATTTAATTCTTTATTAATTTGGTATAATTAATTATTTAATAAGCACTGAACATAACAGTAAGAGATGGACTTTAAAGAAACTACAGGCTATTCAGCAACACCCAGGCATCAACTTAAACTGCAACAACAATGTTCCCGCTTCCCCTTTTCAGAAATATTCATAGATATTTCCTGCAAGATTTCAGAATCATAGAATACCACTTCACAGTAATAAACTAACACAGAATAGTAATACCAAATGGCTAATAAGGAATATTTTGAGGACGCTAATTGATATGAAATTCAGTTAAATATAAATTACTTTTAATTATGTTATGGATTAAAATATTCATTGCATTGACTTCATATTTTCTTTTATAAACTATACTGTATATTATAATGCCACTCTACTCCTGTAGTATTGCATACCATTGTTCTTGTAACATATTTCACTTTATAAAGGAAGAAAATAATGTATAAATACTCTTATTACACATAATATTGAAATTGACTTAAAACATTTTGTTGCAGTGTTGTGAAGCTCTGGAAATGAAATACAGCAGACTCTCGATTTACTGGGATCAGATTAACCAGGACACTTCAAGACTCCAAATAAAAAAAATAAACCAGAATTCATAAAATTCAAGTAATAACTAGAATAGGTATAAACAGATGTTTTGCAAGTTGTCAAGAAGTGGTGTTATAAGTCGCCATTGGGAGATTAGTGTACCTATTATCTTGCAGCTCCCGCTGATTGTTGTGTTCAATCAGCATAACAAAAGGCAAATTTTGTTTCGTTATTTATGTCAGGGATATCGGAATTTTTATTATTATTATTTCTTATTTATTTTATTTTTTTTTTTGTTCAGAAATCGTGAAAATGATGGGCAAACGCAAGAGTTGTGCTTTCAGTTAAACAAAAGCTTGAAATTATTTAAAAATTTGAAAATGGTGCATCCATTAAATCTCTAATGAACCTACATATTGTTGGTGACCAAACCATGCACGACACTGTCAAAAATAAAGGAGAGCTATTAATGTAAAATCGACATTTTAAAAAATAAAGGGAAGCATCGTATCGGACACGCGAGTAGTACGTTGTAAGTTTTTTTTCGTTTTTTTATCTATCGCCATACTTTTTATGTAGGTTGCTGAACATTTTTCGATGCAGTAAGTCCCCGACTTACGTAGCTTCAGACTTAAGTTATGTTTTTTATATTTTTTTTATATGACTGAAGATTTCAGTGTAGGGGACATACATTTCACTATAATACTTTAACTTAAAAACCCACAGAATTCCAGCTATTTTTTTATTTATTGTATTATTGCAAATGCAATAAAATCGAGTTTACTACTCATTTATAATGAATTGCAATAACAGAAAACCCCAGTAACCCAGAAAGTGCAAATTGTTTTTATTGTTTTATGGTAGTATTCTTCTTCAAGAGAAGTGTTTCCATTTACAATAGGTTTCCTCAGCCTACAAGTTATTTTTTAGTAGGAATTTTTTCCCGCAATAAAGTGTGGTTCAAGGTGTCTTGGTCGGTTAAGCCTCGGGCTGTCACACACTCCTGTACTCCATCCGTCCATGTCCTCCTAGGTCTTCCTCTTCTCCTTCTTCCAGGAAATATCCATTCCGGGATATCCTTTGGATGGTAGTGATCTCCAGAAATGTGCTTTAGTAAAATGTGAGCTCACGTGGGGTGATAATAGTGAGTTTTCGCCTTAACCTGTGAAGTTATTTTCAGAAAATTTAATTTTGTCTGTATCATGGTGCCGACTAAAAGAATAAGTGACAGCAGTACTAGTAAATCTATCAAGAAAAGGAAAGCGATTGAGTTGAATCAGAAAATTAAAATAATAAGGATGTATGAAAATGGCCAAATATTAAGTATCGCGGGGAATTCAGATTTGTTGGTGGCAATGGTGAACACAATAATAAAGGAGTAAGACAGAATATGAGAAGCAGTGAAGAGATCGGTACCAATGAAGTCAACTATAATAACCAAAGCTATGAAACACATCAGTTTTTGCAGTACAAAATCATGCGTTTTTTCTTCCTTTTATGTTTTCTTTTCTTATGTGCCACTCTGGCTACTTCACCACCGTCCCCAGATAAAGTTTTTAATTGTATTTTTCTTCATTTATCTATCTTTCCACATAATATCATCAGAACATAATATTGTTCTGATGATTTTTGTAATTTTGGCATATCAAGGATATAGTAGCAATATTTTATTAGTCATTCCTGAGTTATGTAAGAACTCCTGGAAAGTACAGTAATACCCTGAAGTTACGCGATAGATGGGTCCGACGAAAATCGCTTAAGTTGAATTCGCGTAAGTCGGGGTACAACTTTGCATACAAATACATATAAGTTTTGTTTAATTGGGACCAAGGACTAACAAAAACACTAGTTTAGAAGAAAAATATTTAATAAAATTGCAGTTATTTTTACATATTAATACAAAATATGTATTAAAAAAATAAATGAGTTACGTAAAAAAGTTATGTCGATGGCTTCATAAAATCTAACAAATTCTTCTGACGACACAGCGCCTTCTTTTTTTCACGCAGAATTTCTTCGTAGCAAGTTAATTTTTTTATTCTTTGCTTTGTAGCTATAACGGGTTCTTCGTTGGAGTCTGTGTTCTAAAATTTCTAAGCCCTTTTCAATTGAGCTGATGAGACCTTCTGTCAAACTTGCAATTGTAATGTGCTTTTCTGGTGGAACTGGGTCTGAAGTGTCGGATACTTCAGTGACGTTTTGCTTACGCATCTCATTCATTGTCAGCTCCTGACTATGTGAATCCAACAGCTCGTTGACATCATCACCATTGACTTTCAAATCTAATTGCCTGGCAAGATTAACAACTTCTTCTATCACATAAGCGACATGATCAGTTTCTGGCGTTGTTTTCGTCTCGTTTTTGAAAAAAAAATGAACAAAGTTTCTTCCAGAGACCATTCAATGTTTTTTTTTTTTTGTGAATTTCATCCCAAGATTCATCAATGATTCTTACGGCATCTAAAACATTGAATTGTTTCCAAAAGTCTAACAGATATCTCACTATTTTATCTCATTCAGACGTGCTAACGAACGCCTCGTGTAGTAAGTCTTGAATGTTTTGATGACTCCCTGGTCCATCGGTTGAAGCAAGCTGGTTGTGTTTGGAGGCAAAAACATGTGGGTCGAAATTAATTAGGGTGGCAGGAGGGTGACCGGGTGCATTGTCAATAAGAAGCATCACTTTAAATGGAATCTGTTTAGACTTGCAATAAAGTTCGACTTCGGGTATGAAGTGGTGACCAGACCAGTCCTCAAAAATGGAAGATGTCACCCAAGCTTTATGATTTGACTTCCAAATCACTGGTAAGCTAATTTTAGATATACACCAAACGAAAAAATCAAGAACCGCGTAACTCCGAGTTCGCGTAAGTCGGGGTATTACTGTATCTGTTACGTATGTCAGGGACTTGCTCTATTTTCGGATTAACCGGGAAATCAATTATCTGGGAATTTTTTTTTTTTTTTTTTTTTGTTTACCATCTATCCTGGAAAATCGAGAGTCTACTGTACAGTAAATGCTTTAAAATCTAGTGCCCTGGGGGATTGAGAGGTGCCAGATTTAAAAATTTTTCTGGATTTTAGAGAGGTGCAGCTAGTGATTGAGCAGTTTTAGAAGATATATTTCTATAAATATTAAGCACAAATAATTGATTTACATCTGTGAATATTTATTATGATTATCTTGTCCTTTCATTTGTGGACAACAGGATTTAAATTGCATTGACAATGCAATGGTCTCAGTTCCCACGGCAGAGCAAATTTAGCCTTTTTGCCCTGGTATTGCATTTAAAGAGATAACTTTAGCTATATTACAACTTTGAAAAATGATTTCATATATAGACAAAACATGCAACAGTTCTTTTCACCTGTTTTATTTGTGTTTTGTCACTAGAGACCACATACTATCTAATGAGCATTAGTAGAGGCATATATGCAAGAAAACAAGCTTATGCAGCATCATCCAAAAAAAAAAAAAAAAATATCCCATTTCACCCACCCTTTTGTTCTAAAAGTTTGTCCAGTTCTTCCTTGAATTTATTTAAGCTATCAACTTCCACAACTTCCCATTGCCCTTAAACAGACTGTCATAGCAGTTTCATCATCATTAAACAAATAGCCAGCTAGCATTTTATAAGGGCCATCTAAGTAGTGCAGTACTAAGGTAGTGTGCTGTGCAAAGGCAAGTATATTCTTCTGTGAGAATTAAGACTTGGCATTAACCTGTGCAGTTAAAATTTTTCTGGCCACAAAAACAGATTAAAAGATAAGATAGCCCTGCAAGAATCTTATAAAGGAAGAAATGGCACTCTTTTTTTTTTTTTTTTTGCATGAATTCTAAAATAAAAATGTGATCATTGATATGAGTACTGGATTGCTGTCTTAATATTTCCCGATTATCATTTTTTTTTTTTTTTTTAATGTGCTGGATTTTAAAGCATTTTGATTTTTAGTGTGCTGGATTTTACAGATTTTGCTGCATCTTTCAGTGAATTATAAAGTGTGTTGTGTGTGCACAAGAACTTCCCGATTTACTGCGCGTGCGCGCGCACACACACACACACACACACACACACACACACACACACACACACACACACACACACACACACACACACACACACACACACACACACACACACACACACAAGAACTCCCCGACTTACTGTGTATACACAGTACAAGAACCCGATTTAGTGTGTGTGTGTGTACACACGCAAGAATCCCCGATTTACTGCATGTATACACACACACACACATACACGCAAGAACTCCTCGACTTACTGTGTGTATATACACACATGCGCACGCAAGAACTTCCCGACTTACTGTGTGCATATACACACACGCGCATGCAAGAACTTCCCGACTTACTGTGTGCATATACACACACGTGCACGCAAGAATCCCCGACTTACTGTGTGTATCCACACATGCAAGAACTCCCTGACTTACTGTGTGTATCCACACATGCAAGAACTCCCTGACTTACTGTGTGTATCCACGCACGCAAGAACTCCCCGACTTACTGTGTGTATCCACGCACGCAAGAACTCCCCGACTTACTGTGTGTATCCACGCACGCAAGAACTCCCCGACTTACTGTGTGTATCCACGCACGCAAGAACTCCCCGACTTACTGTGTGTATCCACGCACGCAAGAACTCCCCGACTTACTGTGTGTATCCACGCACGCAAGAACTCCCCGACTTACTGTGTGTATCCACGCACGCAAGAACTCCCCGACTTACTGTGTGTATCCACGCACGCAAGAACTCCCCGACTTACTGTGTGTATCCACGCACGCAAGAACTCCCCGACTTACTGTGTGTATACACGCACGCAAGAACTCCCCGACTCACTGTCTGTGTACACACACACACAGAGGCGCAAGAACTCCCCGACTTACTGTCTGTGTACACACACAAGAACTCTCAGACTTACTCTGTGTGTGTGTGTGTATATATAAACACACAAGAACTCCCCGACTTACTGCGTGTGTGTTATGCGCTTCCGTAGCCAGGTGGGAAGGAACAGCAATGCGTAGCACACGCTTCTTGATTAGACCGGGGTTCGAGCCCGTCACCACCAAATACGGAGGATGTGGAAAGGTCAGGGAATGACCACCGCATATCCCGGAGCAATATGGCCTCAGTTGCTACAACAACAACAACAACCAAACAACAGCGTGTGTGTGTGTATGTATATATATATGTATATATATATATATATATATATATATATATATAAAAACACACAAGAACTCCCCGACTTACTGTGTGCATGTGTCTATATATCTCGAGCACTCACAACTGTGCTCATTGAATTGATTGAATCAAAAAAGAAATATTTGACGAACATGTGAATAGAATTATTTATTGTATTTATTCAATTTTCTTATCTCATGCGCAGGAAAAATTACAAAAGTGTGGAATTTAAAAAATTTCAAAATTGTAAAATTACAAAAAAAGAGAGGAGACAGGAATAATGTCACTAAGTTTTACCTCTTGAGCATAGTTACCAGAATCAACATCTTCAGCTGATAAGTATGCTGCTGCGGAGGTTGAGGGCTGTGGAGATTTAGAAGGGGTCGACCACTCAACCTTACGAAAAAATATATTAATGGATGACTGGACAGTGGCTTTTTTCTTTTCATCATAATTTCTTTGTAGCAAGCAAGCATATCATTCACCCCTCTGTTAACTTTTAGGAATTGTTCACTGTCAGGATCCATCTTCTCAAACCTCACCACTGCTGATGCAATTGCACGCAATGCCATTGCCATCTCTCTGGTGATGAAGCATCTCGGCTCCTCGTTTGGTTCATCTTGAGTTTCATCAGCATTTTCTTCTTTCACTATCGCTGCCTGCAAGTCAATAAGTTCTTCGTTAGATAATTCCTTCTGTTCTTCATCTATTAACTCCTCCATGTCTTTGGCATAACCTCCAACTGAAATGCTCTGTAACCTTTACAGTCTTATCTGTAACCTCTTCATATGATTTGTCTTTTTCAAACCCTTCGAAGCCTTTTACGTGCCATGGGCATATTTTCTTCCATTCGCCATTTAAACAACTTTTAATAATTTCCGTCCAGGCCTTATTAATGTTTAAGATGGTGTGGTAAATATTGTAAGATTTCCAAAAGTCTCTTAATGTAAAATTTTTCTCATCGTCTACTGCAGACAATGCCTGAGAAAATGTGTGTAAATAGTATGCTTTTAAATTCGAAATAACACCCGGATCCATAGGTTGGATAAGTGAAGTCATGTTTGGCGGTAGAAATATGACTCTCATGTTCGAATTGAAATCATCTAGATGTGTAGGATGTCCATGAGCATTATCTAATAGAAGCAAAATCTTGAAAGGAATGTCATTGTCTTTACAATAATTTTAAACCACAGAAATGAAGCAGCATTTAAACCAATCCTCGAGGAGAGACAGCTTCAAGCAAGAGCATGGCCCTATCTTTTGACGCTTTGAAACATGGAATTGTATTTTCCTCTTTGGCAACGTATGTTCGATCTAGCAGTTTTTTCCAATACAGAGCAGTCTCGTTGACGTTAAAAATTTGCTGCATTGAATAGCAGCCTTCATCAATAATTTTTTCCAACACATCACAAAATTTCTCTGCAGCTGAAGAATTGGCACTGGTGACTTCACTGCAGCCTTTAATGTTGTGGAAACCAGTGTGATGCTGGAACCTATTAAACCACCCATTGCTTGCCATGAACTTGGATTGGGGTTCGCCGTACTTATCCTTAATACCTTTATAAATACTTGTTGCTTTGCTTGAATGGCCATTGGACTCGGGCACTTGCATCTGAATCTGATTTTCCATCCATATTATTAACAGCTGTTCCATCTTTGATATAGCACCTGAACACTTTTTTGTGATCACTGTTGATCCTTTGACATGTTCATGCCGGCCTTAGCAAATGTGGGGCCCGATTGGAGCATTAATCCCTCAGTATTTTGAAATAATGAAAAACTAAAACTATTAATAATTGTTCATTATTTTTATATTATTACAATTTGTTAACAATTGACTAGTAATGTTAATAATATAAACAAAACTAATCACAAGGATATTTTTCTTACCCATTTACGGTAAAATCTTTGAAGACTTTCTCAATTTCAATTCCTTGCTTCTCTTTCAATGGATACAATAGCAAGGCTGAGTCTCTTGAAGCATTGTCAACCTCAGATATGTTTCAATTAAATAATTCATTAAATAATTTGTATAATTTAAATATTTATTATTTAATTAATGAAGTTTTAATAAACTTTAATCGGGAAAAGCTTCTTTCTCCAAATGCTACAGTCACTGGAATCATTAAAAATATTCTTGGCCATATCAATAAATTTGAAAATTCAGTGGCTCTGTCATTAGTTGCGAGAAACTGTAAAATACTTAAAGGATTTTTGAAGTAAGATTCTGGAAGAATTGGTTTCAGTGTTTCCATTTCCTCCATTAGCATATGGACATCAATATCTGTCACCTTCACAGACTTGACCAATTCGTTGCCCTCAATGACTTTGGCATCTGAAAGTGAGATTTCTAAATCTGCAGCATGTTTTCTTAACTCGTCCTTTGGAATTCTTAGAAATTTACCCAAGAAACCAAAAAGATTAGTATGTTTTATTAACTGCTATAAGCATGACTCTAGAGACTGCAAAGCCTTGTCTTCGATTTTGTTAAAGCAGGTTACCTTGTAAGCTTCCTTAGGATTTGTTATAGGTCCATCAGCAGGCTGGTAATTGAAGTGCCTCTTTATTTTTTGTAATCTTATTGTGTGAAATTCTGGAAATACTTCCAATTCTGTCCCAAGTTCTGTGGCACTAACTAGTCTGTGTGGGTAGCACAGTGATATTATCACCGTCCTCCCAGCACTGGGAGGAAAAGGCCCGGGTCCGGGTTCGAATCCTGCCGATGATGCGAAGAACTTTAATGGGCTTTTTTCACTCCATGGCTAAGTTAGTCAGTCTCAGGCTTAGATAGCAAGGATTTTTTCCTCTAGTAACTGGGATTTTTTCGTCCAGTAAAACAGGCAAATTGACCAGAGAATACATGTAATTTACAGACACAAATACAGGTTTGTGTCTGTAAATTACAAATAATTTACAAATAATTTTTTTTGTGGCACCAACTAAGATTTGTTTAAATTGTTATTGTTATTTGGTTTTTTAGGAGCATTAGCAACTAAGGCCATATTGCTTCGGGATATGCGGTGGTCATTCCCTGATCTTTCCGCATCCTCCGTATTTGGTGGTCACGGGCTCGAACCCTGGTCTAATCAAGAAGTGTGTGCTATGTGCACTGCTGCTCCTGCCGACCCAGCTATGGAGGGGCCAATTTGTTTAAAGCCAGTCTCTCTATACTTTGACATCCAGTGCAGAAGGTTTTAAATGAAGTAGAAAGAGCTGTAGCAAGATCTGTAGAATAACTTTGCAGTTCTATACTTATGTGAAACAAAAAATCATGCCAAAATACTAAAGAAACAAGAAACTTGTATTCCTTGATCTGGGTTAGTGATTCAGCTTCACTTCTTGCTTGGGCATCTTCTGATGCTATTTCCAAAAGTGCATCATCTAAATCACCAACTTTGATACTTTACACTGCATTTGACACTCTACCTTGTTTCACAGAAAGGCTTTACAGAAAGACCCTTCACATATTTTCGGAAAATAACCATTTCTTTGTTGATGCTGAAAAGAGCACGTACAGATGTTGAAGTGTGCCAAAAAAGGTTATTGCATCAGGACAGGTTTTGGTCACATCCCCTAGAACTAGATTGTAACTGTGAAAAGCATATGGTGTAAAAAATGTCCTTAAATTTTCCTGTAAAAGTCCTACCTCAAACTTTTCCTTTCATATTAGCTCCATTGTCATAACCTTGCCCTCAGATATTAGTTGTGTCTAATCCTAATATTTTGAATTCCTGTTTCAGCACATTGTACAAATTTTCTCCAGTACTGCTCTTTATGTTGATACATTTTATGAACTGTTCATACACACCGATTGGCATATTGGGGTGTAGAGAGTAGAATGTACAGTCTGTTACAAATAATTTACATAATTTACAAATAATTTTTTTTGTGGCACCAACTAAGATTTGTTTAAATTGTTATTGTTATTTGGTTTTTTAGGAGCATTAGCAACTAAGGCCATATTGCTTCGGGATATGCGGTGGTCATTCCCTGATCTTTCCGCATCCTCCGTATTTGGTGGTCACGGGCTCGAACCCTGGTCTAATCAAGAAGTGTGTGCTATGTGCACTGCTGCTCCTGCCGACCCAGCTATGGAGGGGCCAATTTGTTTAAAGCCAGTCTCTCTATACTTTGACATCCAGTGCAGAAGGTTTTAAATGAAGTAGAAAGAGCTGTAGCAAGATCTGTAGAATAACTTTGCAGTTCTATACTTATGTGAAACAAAAAATCATGCCAAAATACTAAAAAAACAAGAAACTTGTATTCCTTGATCTGGGTTAGTGATTCAGCTTCACTTCTTGCTTGGGCATCTTCTGATGCTATTTCCAAAAGTGCATCATCTAAATCACCAACTTTGATACTTTACACTGCATTTGACACTCTACCTTGTTTCACAGAAAGGCTTTACAGAAAGACCCTTCACATATTTTCGGAAAATAACCATTTCTTTGTTGATGCTGAAAAGAGCACGTACAGATGTTGAAGTGTGCCAAAAAAGGTTATTGCATCAGGACAGGTTTTGGTCACATCCCCTAGAACTAGATTGTAACTGTGAAAAGCATATGGTGTAAAAAATGTCCTTAAATTTTCCTGTAAAAGTCCTACCTCAAACTTTTCCTTTCATATTAGCTCCATTGTCATAACCTTGCCCTCAGATATTAGTTGTGTCTAATCCTAATATTTTGAATTCCTGTTTCAGCACATTGTACAAATTTTCTCCAGTACTGCTCTTTATGTTGATACATTTTATGAACTGTTCATACACACCGATTGGCATATTGGGGTGTAGAGAGTAGAATGTACAGTCTGTTTAGTGTCAAACGACACAAGGGGTGACCCCCATCTCCGCATAGTATACATTATGGGTCGAAACAGAACACTGACAATGCCAGAGGTTTAAAGATATATAGATTTTGTATATGTATAGTGTTGTGTACCATTGTTCCTCTGGTCATTTAGCACCTAATGGGACCCAAAACGTTCCGCTGGAGACTTGTCTAATTGTCCGGGACGTTTGTTCCTGATCAGTGCCGGATTAAGGCACGAGCTAACAGGGCAGTCGCCTGGGGCATCATTCTTACAGGGGCTCCAGAAAAAAAAAAAAAATTAAGATCTCCCGTAATGCATTAGAAAAGGTGTTATGCCTAAGGAATGGAATAATGCAATCATAGTTTTGCTGCATAAGAAAGGAGATAAATCAGAAATTGGAAATTACAGACCAGTTAGCTTGTTATCCCACATCTACAAGTTGTTCACAAGGGTCATTACTAACAGATTAGAAAGAATGTTCGATGAGAATTCAACCAAAAGAGCAAGCTGGCTTTAGGACAGGATTCTCAACTATGGATCACCTTCAACTAATGTCACAGTTAATGGAGAAAGCAAATGAATATAAAACACTATTATGCCTGGCATTTGTGGATTATGAAAAGGCATTTGACTCCATACAGCATAAGGCAATGTTTTGGGCACTGGAAAGACAAGGCATAAATACCCCATATATTATGATTTTGAAGAAAATATATGAGAATGTTACCTCTTTTATTAGACTAGACAAAGACAGTAGTAAATTTAAAATTGAGAAAGGAGTTCTAAAAGGAGACGTAATATCTCTGAAGTCGTTTACTGCTGCCCTTGAGGAAGCTTTCAGAAGATTAGACTGGTCGCAGAAAGGAGTCAATGTGAATGGAGAGTACCTAAACCATTTACAATTTGCAGATGACATTGTGGTCATAAGCCACGATCCCAAAGAATTAGAGGAAAAATCTTAATCAGTTATGCACAGTTAGTAAGGATTTTGGACTAAAGATGAATATGGTTGAAACAAAAGTAATGATGAACAAGTATGCCACAGAAAGGGAAATAATGATTGAAGGAGCAGTAATTGAAAAGGTGGAGTCATATACTTATCTGGGACAAGTTATTAGCTGTAATAATGATAAATGGCTGGAAGTCAAGAGAAGAATAAATTTTGGATGGATAGCATTCAGGAAATATAGCCACATACTGAGGAGCAATATCCCAATTTGTCTGAAATGTAAAATGGTGAACCAATGTATACTTCCCACCATGACTTATGGAAGTGAAACTTGGGCACTCACCAAAAGAATGGAAGAGAAGCTGAGAACTACACAGTGAAGAATGGAACGAATTATATTTGGAATCAGATTGTTAGATAAGAAGAGAAATACATGGATTAGGCAGTAAACTCAAGTAAAGGACATTCTTATCAAAACTAAAGAACTAAAATGGTCTTGGGCAGGACACATAGCTCGAAGACATGATGACAGATGAACTCAGAAAATAGAACTCAGAAGATGCGGAATGGTACCCAAGAGGAGTAAGAGAAAACTTGGAAGACAACAACGGCGATGGACAGATGAAATTCATGAGTTTGTGGGTAGTAAATGGATGGCCATTGCACAAACCAGAAGGAACTGGAAAGTTGCTGGAGACGCCTTCATCCTGCAGTGGATTGAAAATGGATAATGATGATGAGCCATGTGTTTTTGTGTCTGTACATTTTGTGTGTTCTCTAGTCGATTTGCCTGGACAAAAAAAACCCCAGTTTCTGGGGAAATTACCTTGCAATCTATGCCTTGAGACCGACTACCTCAGCCGCAGATTGAAAAAACCCCATTAAAGTTCCTCGCGTCATCGGTGGGATTTGAACCTGGGCCTTTTCCACCCGGTGTGGGGAGGACAGTGACGATATAACGATATAAATGCTACCTGTGCAGACGTAGATGCTCCAGAAGCTGATTATAGTCTGTGCGGGTAGCACAGTGGTATCATCACCATCCTCTCCCCACACCAGGTGGAAAAGGCCTGGGTTCAAATCCTTCGATGACATGGGTGCCTCCGTAGCCAGGTGGGAAGGAGCAGTAGTGCGTATCACACGCTTCTTAATTAGATCGAGGTTTGAGCCCGTCACCACCAAATACGGAAGATGCGGAAAGGTCAGGAAATGACCATCGCATATCCCGGAGCAATATGGCCTTAGTTGCTAATGCTCCTAAAAACCAAAACAACAACATTCGATGATGTGAGGAACTTTAATGGACTTTTTTTCATTCCGTGGCTGAGTTAGTCAGTCTCAGGCATAGATAACAAGGTTTCCCCCAGAATCTGGCGTTTTTCATCCAGTAAAACAGAAAAAGTGACCATAGAACAACACACGCAATTAACAGACATAAGAGACACAGCATGGCAGATGAATTTAAATTATTTAGGTGGCCTAAAAATAGTTTGTTTTTTAGAAGCTGATTATAGCTCTGAGTCTCCGCCTTTACCTAGATTTCTAGGATATGCAAAGAACATCAAAATAATGTTTCTGCCCAGGGCATAGGAATACCTTAATCTGGCTCTGTTCCTGATGGCTGATATCGGTTGTACAATCAAGATTAACGGCAAAATACTCAGTGGATTTTATTGCACTAGAAAAATTTTTTTTTTCTAGTGCTTCTGTGGATTCTTTTCCTCTTCCTTTTAGCGTGGCCACTTTGTGTGCTTTTATTCTTTTTTTATATTCTAAAAAGAAGTAAGGCAACAGACAATTAGAAAAAAATTTTCTTGCATGTTTTATTTCAATTTACTTGTTCTAGAATAATGAAATTTATTAAATAACTGCACTTTGTACTTTATCAGTGATGAAATGTGGAACTCCATCATTCATTAAACTATAATGCTTCTTATTTTTAGCCTGTTTAACAGATGGGTGTGAGAACAATAAGAAAATCTGTTTCGTGGTCGACACTCATCGACACCACTAGTTGGAGTGAATGATATACACACTTGATAAGAAGCAGACAGGGAATCTCAGCCTTTAATTTCTTATACATCATTGTTAATTTAAACCATTACGAATGCATTGTCAGTACAAGTTTTTAGGGGATAAATTTCTATTAGCATGGCCCACACTTGTAGGTAGAAGGAATTTGTTTTGTAGAGACGGGATACACTTAAACAAAGGTGGTGCAAAAGTTTTTGCCAGTATTATTGAGGATACCTTAAAGGTTCAGGGAAACTGCTAGTTAGGGGGGATGTGGGTAATACTGACACGCGTTTATCTGATAATATTGGTCAATGTAACTCTTGCACATACCTTAAGAGTTCTTATCTGTTACCCCAACTGGACGTATTATCTAGATGTTCTGGGGGCAAAGACATTTCACGTGAGCGGGTAGCTAATATCAGGGAAGAGAGCCTAAAAAACTTCAAGGGTTGTGTTAGTATTGTTAAATATATACAAGAACAGTAAATCTTAATTGTTTATACAGTAACGTTAGAAGTGTCGTCAATAAAATGAGCGAATTTGAACTGCTGGTTAAAACAAGTAACGCGGACATAATAGGGCTTACAGAGACATGGTGCCACCCGGAAATTGGGGATGATGAGTTTCAGTACGGCTTGTATAATGTATTTAGGAAGGATAGGTTAGATAGAAGGGGTGGTGGGGTAATGCTTTTTATCAGAAACAGCCTGAGTGCGACGATAGCTTTCCCGGATTCAGACATTTCACATTCTAGTATAGAGTCTGTATGGTGTGAGATAGTTGGAAACAAAGGTATAATGCGAGTAGGAGTAATCTACAGACCTGGTGATTGTGAAGATTATGACAAAAGCCTCTACATGCAAATGGAATGGGCAAGTAAGCGTCAATACTGTGTTCAAGTATGGAGACCGCACCTAAAGAAAGACATCGAGCTTCTTGAAAGGGTGCAAAGAAGGGTAACTCGCCTGGTGAGATTGGCAAAAGGGCGTCCTTATGAAGAAAGACTTCGAATATTTGAGTTGCAGAGTTTGGAAACTAGACACCTTAGAGGAGATTTGATTGAGGTGTTTAAGGCTCTGAGAGGCATCAGTAAAATGAATGAGGACAAAATTTTCAAGATTATAAATGATGCTAGAACTAGGGGACATAAATTCAAGTTATGGGGGGAAATGTTTAGATTGGACTGCAGGAAGTTTTATTTTAGCCAGCGAGTTATAAATTACTGGAATAAGTTGCCTTCATGGGTGGTAGAGGCTGACAGTTTGGGGAAATTCAAAGGTCATCTGGATAGTACTTTCGGGTAAGGGAAGCGCATAGGATGATAGGTTTAATTTCCTTTTTATTTTTACTTATTTATTTATTTTTTTTATTTATTAATTATTATTATTTAGTTATTTATTTTATTTATTTTTTGTTTTTATCATTGTTTTGTTCGGATTTTTTTTTTTTTTGGCTGGTGCAGCATAAGCCATAAGCTTTCTTGCACCATTTGGCCGTTACTAATACTAAGTGCAATAAGCTGGTGCAACTTTAATCCATTATTTCTTAGTGATGATTTCAAAGATTCATATATTTCTTCTGCAATGCATTCATTGAGTTCGATATGTCAAGAAAAGTTACCACAAATCGATTCTTAAAATTCGATTAGTACCGTATTAAAATTCTCAATATTTTTATAACACTAATGTCATTACTTTCATCGATAATTAAACTGAAGTTTCTATTTTGTAAATAAGTTTTAAAATATCCACGAAATGTGATGCTATAGCATTGCATATTATTGAAGTACATTTTGTTCTTCGCAGTTTGAAATCCATGTCTGAAAAATGAAATTCACAAATGTCACTCAAATGATCAACCACCCAATGCACAGTGCACAGCTATGATCAACTATGATCAATTGCACAATGCACAGCTGTGAAAAATGCTGTGCTGCTTTCTGCCTTTGCACATTCTGTATCTCCAATTTTCTTGAATGGCAATACTCTCTGATGCTGAAAACTAATGGGCTCTTCGTCATTCTTGTGATTAATTTGTAATTACGATGCCTTTCAATATCACTTAATTTGGCTGTCAGCATGCATGTACAATATTTACAAAAAACATTTTAAATAATCACCATCTAATTTGCAGAGTCAGTTCTTATATTTGGTGTCTCTGAGCCATTGATCACGGAAGTTGAAGAGTTCTGAGTCATTGGTGCAAATTCATATTATAATCCTTTCTCTGATCTGTAAATGATCACCAACAAAATATCAGTAAAAGAAATACTGATATCAGAGTAATAATGTTACAAATCATTCTGTCAAATTATAACAAAATGCAAAGAATAGTAAAAAAAAAAAAAAAAAAAAATTATGATATTAGGGTCCCCTGTAAATGATTACATCTAACCATACATTTATTTTGTCTGTAAACTACGTGTGTTCTCTTGTTGATTTGTCTGTTTGCTGGATGATAAACCACAGTTTCTGGAGAATAAACTTTGCTATCTACGCCTGAGACTGATTAACTCAGCCATGGAGTGGAAAAAAAAACCCATTAAAGTTCCTCACTCCATCGACTGGATTCGAACTCGGGCCTTTTCTACCCGGCGTGGGGAAAGGATGGTGGCGATACCACTGTGCTACATGTGCAGACAGAGTAGATAAAAAAAAATAATAAAATAAAATAAATCTACAGCAATGAGTAATATAATAACCCCAGGGGCTCACATCTGGTGAGTATGGGCTTGGCACACCAAGGGTCCTGAGCTGGATATCCTCATTCTTCTCTTTCTTGGTGATTCCTTTCTACTTCTGATTTTCTCTTTCTCAGGGTAACTCGGGAATTTTTTTTGGCTAGTGCAGCTTAAGCCTCAGGCTTCCTTGCACCATATGGCTAATAATAATAATATATTATTATTATTATTACAAACTATACAACATTTGACGATCGCCGACCCATAATGTAAACTTATGAAAACACTGGAATGAAAATTGGCTTTGCATTGTGCACAAAGCAAATCAATGCATACTTCTCTATTCAGAGGTGCGCATTCATTATTCACTAAGCACAAAAAAAAAAAAAAGTGCAGACAAGAAAAATAGCTTTTTGAAATTCATATTATATCTTTCTCTGATCTGTAAATGATCCTTCAACAAATTTTCAATAAAAAAAAAAATAAAAATAACTGACACCAGAGTAATAAAATATAATCATTCTGTCAAATTGCAACAGAATGCAAAGAATAGTTAAATAAATAAATCTACAGCAATGAGTAACATATATTGGTATCAAAACTGGACAACGTCATGGATCGTTCATAATTTGTGAATGGCCCACATTCATAAATTATGAATCCACAATTTGTGAACGAAAACTGAAAACTAATGAAAACTGGAATAATAAATTTACTTACATTTTCAGCCTTTCTATCACAAATTGGAAAAAAAATGGTAGTACGAGTACATTTTTTAATGTTTCTGAGAAACTTGGCGCCTCCATAGCCAGGTGGGTAGGAGCAGCAGTGCGTAGCACACGCTTCCTGATTAGACCAGGGTTCGAGCCCATGACCACCAAATATGGAGGATGCGGAAAGGTCAGGGAACGACCACCACATATCCCTGGAGCAATATGGCCTTAGTTGCTAATGCTCCTAAAAACCAAATAACAATAACAACAACTGAGAAACTTAAAAATGTAGATTCACTGCACTTGAAAATGTAGAATCACAGAATGGTACATGATGCTTGATAAGAGCTGCATAACTTTTTCTGCCAATAAAGCAAATGAAAATCTGTGATTGGCTGGATTTTTTTGTTTCATTTCCCACTCTTTTCCCAAGCTACTCCTTCAATTAACTTTGCAACAAATTTTCCCACCACAAATGAAAACAGAACAGAACAGATACAGCACATATATGACGGTTATAAAATGTATTATTCATGGCCAGTAACAAACTTCGGGTTTTGTTGTCTGTATAGAAATAGAGCAATAGAGAAGGGTAGAATGTTGTTGTGAAAATGGCAAATGAAAACTTCAAAACCATAAACTTAACGAAACTTAATGCTTTGTAGTGACTGAAGTAGACACTTTACTCTGCCTGGTCATTGCTTATTCTTTCTTTTAATACCACGGGATAAACTCTAATTACGGGAAGCGTCCCTCCCAATACACTGGTCAGGTTCAAAATGCTAAACGTGAGAATCAAACGAACTGTGATCGAAATATCTCTTGTTAGCATGGTAATAACTCATTTCTAGTCCTTGCAGTTTTTCGTTTCAGATGAGGAAAAAAAAAAAAAAGAAAGCCTAATTTATGCGATAGGTGTTAAAAACGACAACACTGTCCATAACCAGACTGTTATGCAACAAATTTGTGTATTGTAAAATGAAATATAGTACCATCTGACAACAATCAGAGTATGCACACACAAAAAATATAAATTCACCAACACTAAAATAAAATCAGACTGATGTATATTTAATATTTGACACTGGTGTTGCTGAATATTTCACGACTGTCTTTTATTTACTAATATTTCTATAAGCTTGGAATCAGTCTAAACAATACTCAGGTGGTGGCCAGTCACTGGGTCAATAAGAATGTGTTACATTTAATTTAAAAAACTTCCTCATTTATGAATTAAAATCGTGAATTATCTTGAGAAATTAATCTGTCTTCCAAATTTCGTGGGGCTGCATTTAAGCTCAGCTCCAATGCAGCTGCATTGGCATAGTTATGCCACTGGGTTTGTGTCATGTTCCAGCTCTAACTCAATAAATAAAATGAAGAATAATATAAATTTTACCTGCACAATAAGGAGTACAATTATTCAAATAAAAACACACCAACGTTACAATACAACTTTATAGTGATGCGTTCGGCAGGACGAGAGGGGTTGCTCGGCCATATAGCAGGAGCCAGACGAAAATAATTAATTTTCATACGTGTATACTCCACCTTATGTCTGGCCCATTCCTAAATGGGTTATACATGTGTGAAAATTAATTACTTTTGATATTTCAAGGGATGTGTAAAAACTGGCCTTGAGATAATTACCTGGACAATGGCCAAAATTTCCACACCTTTATAAAGTATACAGACTTTGCTGTTCACATATTATGAATCAAAAAATAAATAATAAATTAATAATAATAATAAAAACATTATTTTTGTCTGTGTCCTTTGTACTCATTAATAAAATCTAATCATATTTTCTAAACATATGTAACAAAAGTCATTGTTTCAGGTTTCACAGGAGCCCTTTAACTTAAAAAAAATTTTCCCCCCTTTTTTTCGATTAATTTTTCTGCCAAGCACGGGGTCCAGTCGGCCTAAGGCGCCCTGGACATGTTCTTTTATATGTGCACTGTCTTTTAAAATAGTATTCACCATTGAAACAGTGAGACCTAATTCCCTTGCAATAGATGACAAACTCTGTCCTGCTTCGTACTTCTTAATCATTTTCATCTTCATTTATAAATCAATTTTCTTTCGTTTCCTGGCACTGCCAGAACTTGCATTTTCTGTTGGTCCCTTTTCCTTCATCACTGTAATACATAAATAGGAATGAAGAGAAGTTTCTGAAAATTTGTTTTTTTATATGATTGAAGATTTCAGTGAAGGGGAACACATTTCAGCATAATAGCGTAAAAACCCACACAATTGCAGTTATTGGTATTATCGCAAATGCAGTAAGATTGAGTTTACTATCTGTTTATAATTAGATGCACTAACAAAAAAGCCCAATAAACCGGAAAACGGAAATTGTTTTTGTTGTTTTTTTGGTCGTGACCTCCAGAAACGTGCTTTAGAAAAATATCAAAAAGGCGTTCAAAATTGATTCTTATAATGGTAACATATGATAACGATGAAAGGGTAGTACAATTTCCATTACAAATATGACCTTTTAGAGAGATTAGTAATATAGCAAAATTTTCAACTTCCAAGGAATTGGAACGAATTACCAAAAAAAAAAAAAAAACCCAACAGTGTGTTATTGGGTTCACATTACGATATTGTCACGATACCTTCATTTATTCCTGCGGGATGCAAAATACGTTTCCATAATTTTTTTAAAGTTTGCACTAGCAGACAAAAACTTACATAAAGTCGAATTTTCGTAAGTCGGTTTGGGGAGTTTTGTATATGCACTGGTGTTCAAAGAAAGTGCATCACCTAGGAATTTCACATTTCTATCCCTTTTTTGCGATGGTATGTTACATTAATGACTAGCATCACAAATAGAAATATAAACAAAAGATATTTATTAATAGTTAAAGCAAAGCTAAGTAATATTTGATAGGTGCTCTCAAAATATTCCCAAATGAGCATTTGCAACCTTTGTACAACAGTTTTGGTAAACACGACAATTATGGCTGAAATGTTATCAGAAGCCCTTAATTTGCTTCAGTTTATCATTTTAAATGGAAAACAAAATGAAAAGTTCACCAGGTGAAAACTAATATTTAGTTGAACCGCTTCTGGCTCTGATGACAGCAGCACACGGTCGAGGCATTGAGCAGACCAATTTCCGAAGATAATCAACTGATAGATTGTGGTTCCAAACACTAATTATGGCTTCCTGAAGTTCACAAAGGGTCTTTGGTTTCTTTATGGCAACTGCAGATTCCACATGATGCCAACAGTTCTATAGGACCCAGGTCCGGGCTGTTTCCTGGTCAGCTAAGAGTTGTAATGGACTGTTTTTCCAACCATTTTTTCTCCTATAACAAATGTAAACACATGGCTGTCGAACCTCTAATGCAGAAATAAAGCTAAAGTAACTACAGATTTGCCTACTTACATTTGTCACTCGATGACAAGGAGCAGAGTTGTCCTGAAAGATGCAGTTACTTGGCAGGTTAAAATCGTCTCTAATGGTTGGCAGCAATTTGCCTTACAATATAGCCAGGTATCCATTGGCATTTGTGGAATCTTTTATAAACTGCAGGTGAACTACTGTGCGATACGAAATGCACCCCCTCATCATTTGGCTGGTAGGGAATTTCACTGTAGACACCATACAGTTTGGATGGTATTCTTCACCACATCTGCGGCAAATCGTTTGTCTCCCATCAGAGCCATGCAGGTTGAATTTCTTCTCATCCGAGAAAATAACTGACTTCCACTGCTCGGGGGGGGGGGGTATCCATTTGACATGCTCATTTACCAAATTAATTGGGCTTTTTTCATTTTTTTGTGTGAGGAGGGGCTTCTTACGACGATGGGCTACAAGTCCATTTTTGAAGAGGTGTCTTCTGACTGTTACTGCACTTACTACCACTCCTGTATGTTCTTCCCATTCTATTTTTATTTCAGACGAAGAAGTTTTATGGTTTCTAAGGCATAAGCACTTCAAAATGCGGTCCTGTTTTGGTGTAGAGATTCATTTGCGTCCGGTTCCTTTTTTCTATCAGCAGAACCAATATTCTTGAGTTTGGAAAGAAATGTATCCACTGTTGACTGATTACAAGACACTATAAGCAATATGATAGGACAATAGCACTCTTTCTTCGTGGCGTCAACTGCACATAACTCTCCATCCTCACACAAGCAAGGAATGAGTGCAATTCTTGCAGAGTGTGCTTATATAGCTGAAAGTAGCAGCTGAGGCAATATTATGTCATCATCTACACGTGTCAATCTTGTCGGATGCAATCTTTAAGAAATATTGCCATATAATTAATTATCTGGACAACAATTACAATTTTAAGGGGTGATGCACTTTCTTTGAACACCAGTGTATGTGTGTACATATATACACACACCTCAGAAGATATATCTGAAAAGAAAATAAATATTTTTCCTACTTTGAAGAATGCTGAAAAGTTCTCTACTTAGACATTTCTGCTTAATTCTTAGATAGTATCAACTTTCCAGCATTCTTCAAAATTAGGGAAAGTACATTTATATTAGTAATGATGGAACTATTTATACAAACTCTTGCTGTTCCAAGTTTCTTAAATTACAGTAAGTTTTGTTAATTATTTGTGCCTAAAATCTGGGTTGAGTTGGTATGGATCGAAAAGATACAAAAAAAACAATCTTGTGGGGTTCAGCTCATCTGGGTCTTTGCTAAGGCCCTCAATACATTTACTCAAGGTTCAAACAAAAATACCAAGAAAACTTCCTGAATGAACATCTCTTTAAAATGGACAACTTTTTTGTGGTTTGTCAAGCTTGTTCTGGCTAGAAATATTATACAGTGAAACTTCTAACGGACATCTCTCTACAACGGACATTTTCAAATTCCCCAACTCACCTCCATTGGTTTTAACGTGTTTGCAGCTTCTGTCTAGCGGACATTCTCTGTAACGGACGCGGACAGGCAATCTGCACTGTTTCGTTTCGATTAGCACTTAATTTGATCTCCCCATAATGGACAGCGGGCAAGTTCACGGCTCTTTTTCTAGGAACGTTTCTTCCACGTATTGCCTCAATCGTGTGTTTATTTTCTATTTCTGATTCTCTGAATTTTATCAAGTTTTACGTCACGGTTCTAAACCCTTTTTCAAGAATTTTAAGGCACGTGTAAAACTTCTGATGAATTCGGTGTGTGCAGGGGAGGGGGGAGGAGAATATGGTCGGTTTTTCGTCTTTTCATTTTCAGTTTTGTTCAGTGTCGTGTGAAGTGCACAATGTCTTCTCGTAAACATTTAACTTTAAAAGATAAAGTCGAACTCATTAATGCGTATGATCGGTAAAAAAATAGTATTCGCAATCTCGTTGCAAAATTCAAAATCGGGAAGACGCAGGTAAGCGACATCCTAAAGAAAAAAATGAACTGCTCAAACAATTTTGGCAACACGGAAATGATCAGGTTCAAAATCATTCCCGAAAAGTTCAAATTTGTCGCGCATGTGCTAAAAAAATTCCCATTAATGGACCTATTATTAGGGAAAAGGCTTTGGAGGTTGCAAAATCTATGGGAGTAAATGAGTTCAAAGCTTCTGTGGGATGGCTAGACAATTTCAAAACTCGGCATAAAATTTCTTGGAAAACCGTAAGTGGTGAAGGTGGATCTGTTGATACTGGAGTTGTAACAGAGTGGACCGTCAAATTGGAAGAGTTATGTTGTGATTTTGAAGCTAAGGATATTTACAACTGTGACGAAACAGGATTGTTTTTTAAAGCTCTTCCTGAAAACACAATGAGTCTACGAAAAGTGCCAGGGTGGAAAAATTTCTAAGGAACGCTTGACTGTACTATTGTGTACAAATATGCTGGGAGACTTTGAACAACCACTTGTTATAGGAAAACCACAAAATCCTCGTTGTTTCGTGGGCATAAAGTTGAATCTTTTCAATGTTGACTGGAAATCTAATAAAAAAGCGTGGATGACACGAGATATCATGAGCGAATGGATAAGTCACTTTAACCAAAACATGATTCGTCAAAACAGAAAAATTATTCTTTTCATGGATAATGCTGCATCTCACCCACACATTGAATTGTCCAACATTCAAATCGTTTTTCTGCCACCAAACATCTGCATAGTGTCAGCCCTTGGATCAAGGGATAATAAAAAATTTTAAACTTCACTACAGAAAACGTGTTTTAAGAAATCTCATTGCAAACACGAACGATGTAAAATGTGTGAGTGACCTTGCAAAGAAAATCAGCATCCTAGATGCGATTCAGTGGATTTCCTCTTCAGTAAACGCAATTAGAAAACAAACTGTCTTGAACTGTTTTGTAAGTCTGGCTTCTCAAACGCAAAATTGAAGTTGTGAACAGCAATGTGGAGCACCAAGAAGAACAAGAATTTCAACATCTATTGATAATGTACGATACTTCAGCTACAAGTGACCCTGGCTACAAAGATATAGACTCAAACCTCACTACAGAAGATGGTGCTCTAGATATCAACGACATTATCATCGATATTTTTCAAGAAGTTCCTCATGAGGATGAAGAAATGGAAGGAGGTCATTCTGTCGAAGAACATATTAACGACGAACCACCGATGAAAATAGAAGAAGCAATACAAGCAATACAAACGAAGAAGCAAGAACCATACAAATCAATAGTTTAAAAATGTTTTTCGTCGCTGAAGAAGATACTGAAGGACTTTCGATGGTTTCTTCACTCTAAACAAATGTTGAAAACAAAATTATCAGCCGGAAGAAGGTGCAGAAGAAAATAAGTGATTACTGTATGCATTTTTCTTAAGATAAAGTCATAATATGCATAGCACAATTGTATGTATATTATTTACAAAAATGTTGTGCAAAATCTGTATATAATTTAATTTAATTTTACATTAAACGTTTAACGATTTTTCTTTATCTCTTGTGTATGTAATTGTATATTCTTTACAGAAACATTGTTCAAAATCTGTATATATTTTACTTTAATTTTACATTAAACGTTTAACGATTTTTCTTTCTTTCTTTTTTTTTTTTTCTCCCTCAGACTTCTTGTTAGCGGACACTTCTCTCTAACGGACACATTTTTGTTCCCCATGGCTGTCCGTTAAAGGGAAGTTTCACTGTACATTAAACGATCTCTCCAAAACAGACACTTTCCTGTATAGACATGGTACCTATAATAAGCATCCTTTTTGTATTTTCAACCTCCCTGGAGTGGATACTTAGTTTCTTTCAAGGGTAACATTTTGGCTAAAAAAGATTAACACATTCGAAGCTGATGGCGTACACACACACACACACACACACAGAGGTTGACAAACATTTGCCACGGAAGCAAGTGAAAATCGAGGTCATTATAATAATTGTGGATAATTGGAATTGTGATGGCTACAGATTACTCAGGGAGTAGATGGCGCAATATGTGACTAATATGCTCAGCGCTGGAACTACAAAATATTTAAAACTTAGTTTGACTGTTCAGTGCAGTTCCACCAGCAAGCATCATTTAGCAAGACAATGCAACACTGTCAAACTGAGAGCTCCTGTTGGTGTTATAAAAATTGTCGTATGCATTCCATTGATTGTATATTAATTTTTTGAAAGGAGTTTAAGAAGGAAGGAGTTGATACCTATTAAGAGTTAACAGTAGACTGCTTCTACATGGGTGGGATACACTTAAATAGAAAGGGTGCAAGAATATTTGCTGATGTTATTGAAGCAGTGCTAGGTGGGCCTGAAAACTGTTAGTCTGTTTATCCTCCTCCCCCCCAAAACTAACAGATTAACAATAGTTGCAGGTAGAGGTGAAAGTTATTTTTGCACTGCTTCTATTGGAACATGCAGCAGCCCCGAAACAAGGGAACCAGGTATTTCAATGCCTGCCGTGGGTCACTATAGAACAAATAAATATATTGGCTTTGTCAGGGTAACTAAAAGTAAGAACAGGTTCATGTACATCAATGCTATGAGCATAGTAAATAAATTTGATAAATTTTACATGCTGGTCAACTCATCAAATGCAGACATTGCGGGGATATCGGAGACAGAGTGTCACTCAGATACAAGGGAATCTGAATTTTAATACGTGGAGTACAATTAGCATTAGTAGTGGCATATGATGCAAGAAAGCAGGCTTATACATCATCAGCTAAAAACACACACACTCTTCCCATTTCACCTATCCATTCTCTCCAAAAGTTTGTCTAATCCTTTCACAATGACAGAAGGAAGTTTGTTCCAGCAATCAACCACTCACTGACTAAAGGCAAATTTCCACACATCTATTCGGCAACTCTTTCCTCAATTTGAATTTATGCCCCCCCCCCCTTCCCAAGAGCGTAATCTGAACAAGAGGAGGAATCCCTTTAGCACTGAGCTTGCTCAAACCTTTCAAAGCCTTATACACCTCAATCAGATCACATCTCAGGTGCCTAGTCTCCAGAACTTGCATCTTTCTTGGTAGCCAACCCTTTGTTCCCCTCACCAGTCTAATAGCCCTTACCTGTAGTTGTTCCAGCAGCTCTACATCCTTCCTAAAATGAGGCCTCTAGACTTGTATGCAGTACTTGAGGTGTGACTTGACCATTACCTTATACAAAGCGACAATCACCTCCTTATCTCTGCTAGCAAATTTCCTGTATATCATTGACAAAACTGCATGTGCTGTCCTCATAGCCTGTCTGCACTGCTCAGAGTATTTCAAGTCTGACTGAACAATTACCCCTAGGTCTTTTTCATTCTCTACTACCCTGAGTGTATTACTGCACAGTTGGTATTTTACTCTATGGTTACTGTTACCCATATGTAGTACTCTGCATTTGTCAATGTAAAAACTTCAGTTGCCACTTCTCAGCCCATTTACCCAACTTTTTTAGATCCTGTTGCAGCAGCTTACTGTCATTAACAACACTGCTAACCTTCATATCATTTGAAAACTTGGACATTAAGCTTGATATGCCTTCTTCAATATCATCGGAAAATATAGAAAACAACAATAGGCCCAACACCAAACCCTGGGGGACTCCACTAATAACATCAGTCCATGAAGAGCAGTGTCCACTGATTACCACTATCTTATCCCACTCAACTATCCCTTTATTCATAGCAGCAACTTGCCCTTAATGCCATACTGCTCCAATTTGTATAGTAGTCTTTTATGTGCTACAGTATCAAAAGCTTTCTTAAATTTATTGTCAAAATTATATTTTGCATCCAGTTCCATTGTGGCAACATCATAATATCCAATCAAATTGGTCGGACAAGATTTCCCCTAACAAACCCATGCTGTGTCTTAACTATAACTGCAGTCTTGTCTAGATCAGTGGTCTCCAAAGTTGGGTATGCAAAATGATCCGTGGGGTACACGAGATAATCCATAATAAATCAATATTTATTAATTATGAAAACTTTAGTTTTTCGAAACATAATTGAAAATAAAAATTATAAGTAAATGTTTTTTCAATACTTTAATATGTGGCTTTGTTTGATTGTGCGGCTTTATTTGATCATGCTGTCAGTTTTGCCCATGTCCGAAATGAAGCAGCCACGTGCTCGCTTCGGGCTTGGTGTGTATATCTTCCATCCTTATTTAACTTACTTAACAAATGTAGATCAAGAAAGGATGGATTGTGCTTGCAGCCATTGCTGAGCTCTACTGCTTCCACAAGCAATGTAGCTGTATTTGTCTGTAGGCTGTTGTTACTTGCAGAACTGTAGGGTAGCAGAAGGGTAGAATTTTTCTCAGCCTGGTCAGTACTTGTTAACAGGAGAGACTGCGTCTACACGGATGGGATACACTTAAATAGAAAGGGTGCAAGAATATTTGCTGATGCTATCAAGGCAGAGTTGATGGGTCGGAAAACTGCTAGCTTGGGGAGATATACACACACTAATAGATTAACAGTAGCTGCTGGCAGAGGTAAAAGTGATTCTTGCACTACTTCTATTGAAATGTAATTGAGCAGCAGCCTGGAAGGAAGGTAATGGACATTTCCAGGACTGCTGGGAGTCATAGTGGAACAAGTAATTACATGGGCTGTGTTAGGGTAACTAAAAGTAGAAACAGCTGCATGTATACTTGCATGTACACCAATGCTAGGAGTATAGTTAATAAATTCGAAGAGCTTGTAGTGCTAGTCAAGACATCAAAGGCAGATATCGTTGGGCTATCAGAGACATGGTGTCACACAGATATAAGCACTGCAGAACTGGAATTTTGGGAGTACAATGTGTACAGAAAGGATAGACAGGACAGAAAGGGAGGAGGGGTTATGCTGTTAGTTAAGAAACACAAAATCTAAGGAAGTGCATCCAATTGATGTGGTGGACAATGCAATGTTAAGTCTGTTTGGTGTGACATAAGCACTAGGAAAGGAAAAATGAGAGGTGTGTGTTATAGGCCAAATGAATTTGATGAGTATAATGAGCAGTTGTGCAGATAAATAGAGTGGGTCAGTAAATCAGAGTGTCTTATAATGGGGGATTTTAATTTCCCAGCGATTGACTGGAAATTGTGGGTTGGTCACTCACACACTAGCAAGAATTTTGTGGATTTATTGGATGATTGTTTTCTACAGCAGCATGTTCGGGAGGCAACTAGAGGGAGTAATACTCTTGATCTGATTATCAGTAGTGATTCTTCATGCATCAAGAATCTGCAGATAAAGGAACCACTAGGTGGCAGTGATCGCAGTGTGCTGAATTGGGATTTACTCAAAGAGGTAACTACTATCAAGGGTAGAGGGAAGGGTTTTTGCTTTCGTACAGGTGACTAAGGTGGTCTGAGACAGTATTTAAATTCTATACGGTTGGACCAACTGATGATGTTACCAACAGCAAATTCAAAATGGAAAGCATTCAAAGAATTTATCTTGGAATCTACTAGGCTTTTCATACTGACAAAGAAATATTGTTCAAGATTTAGGCCTAAATGGATGTCAGATGAACTAATTAGACATGTGCAGAGAAGAAAAATGCATGGGATACATATAAATTAACATGTGACACAGAAGCCTATGATAAATATACGCTGGTCTGTAACCAAGTTACAAAGGAGGTTAGGCAGATGAAGGCAGATTACGAGAAATCTTTGGCAAAGGATGCAAAGAAAAACAGCAGAGTTCTTTACTTATGTAAACTCTAGAAGGAAGGGGATGAATCAGATTGGTCCATTTGATATCGATGGTACAACTATTGATGATCCTGCTCAGGTAGCTAACAAACTAAATGAGTATTTTGCATCTAAATTCATGCATGAGGAGTTATTCAGGGAGGGGAATGCCAGAGTTGTATTCAACTCTGGAATTCCCCTCTAGTAAGCTAGATAATCTTGAAATAACTGAGAGTAAAGTGGAGGAGAAATTGTTGAAGATAAACATAAGAACGGCACCTGGGGTGATGGAATTTATCCAGTTATATTAAAGGAAGTAAGCGAACCCTTAGCCATAATTATGAGAGCTTCTCTGAACTCAGGGAAGGTACCCATGGGCTGGAGATGTGCAGATGTGACCCCAATCCACAAAGGAGGATCAAAGGGAGACACAGCTGATTACAGACCTGTTAGTTTAAGTTTTGTTCCAGGGAAATTAATGGAGGCACCGGTTAAAGAAGCATTGCAGAATTATCTAGACAAGACTTCAGTTATAGCTTGGATACAGCATGGGTTTGTTAAGGGGAAGTCTTGTCTGACTAATTTGATTGGATACTATGATGTAGTCACAAAGGAACTGGATGCAAAGAATAATTTTGATATCATATATTTGGATCTTAGAAAGGCCTTTGATACTGTTGTACATGGAAGATTGCTGCACAAATTGGAGCAGTGTGGCATTGGAAACAAATTGCTGCTATGGATAAAGGGATGGTTGAGTGGGAGAAGACAGAGAGTGGTAATCAATGGACACTGCTCACCGTGGACTAATGTTATTAGTGGAGTCCCTCAGGGTTCAGTTTTGGGTCCATTGTTGTTTTCTGTATTTATAAATGATATTGATGATGGTATATCAGGCTTAATATCCAAATTTTCAGATGATACGAAGGTTGGCATGGTTGTTATTGACACTAATGATAGTACACTGCTGCAGCAGGATCTAGAAAAGTTGAGCAGCTGTGCTGAGAGGTGGCAAATGAAGTTTAATGTTGACAAATGTAAAGTACTACATATGGGAAGCAGTAATCCCAGAGTAGCGTATCAACTCTGTGGTACTACACTGACAGTGGTAGAGAATGAAAAGGACCTGGGGGTAATTGTGCAGGCAGATATGAAGTTTTCTGAGCAGTGCAGATGGTCTGCAAGAGTAGCTCATGGTGTCTTGTCAGTGATATACGGGGATTTTTCTAGCAGGGATAAGGAGGTGATTATCCCCTTGTATAAGGCAATAGTCAGGCCACACCTTGAGTACTCTATACAGGTCTGGAGGCCTCATTTTAAGAAGGATGTGGAGCTGTTGGAATGAGTACAGAGAAGGACAACAAGATTAGTGAACAGAACAAAGGGTTGCTCCTATGAAGAAAGGCTTAAGTTTTTCAAATTACAGTGTCTGGAGACTAGGTACCTGCGAGGTGATCTGATTGATGTGTATAAAGCCTTGAATGGTTTGAGCATGCTCAATGCTGATAGGATTCTTCCTCTTGCTCAGAATAATCACCTGAGAGGGCATAGATTCAAATTGAGGAAAGACAGTTGTAGGATAGATGTGCGGAAGTTTGCCTTTAGCCAGTGGGTGGTTGATTGCTGGAACAAACTTCGATCTGTCATTGTAGAAGTTGACAGCTTAAATATATTCAAGGCAGAACTTGACAAACATTTGGTGCACGGGTATGGATGAAATAAGGGTATTTTTTTTTGGCTGATGCTATGTAAGCTTGCTTTCTTGCATCATGTGCCTTTGCTAATGCTAACTGTTTTTATATTTTAAAAGTACACCACGGTAAGGATCTTCACGTGTATCACCAGGGCTGGGAAGCTTTTAAATAATATTAAATACTTTTTACTAACTTAAATACTTTTTAATCTCAGTATCTGCCGTTTAAAATGAAAGATAATTTTGAAAAATATTTGGTATCTTTTAGAAAAAAAAAAAGTATTTAAGGTACTTAAAGTATTTTAAATACTTTGAGAGTCTTAAATACTTTAAATTATTTATACGCTTTCAAATATTTAAATACTTTTTAAGTATTTAAAACACTTAAGTTTTTAAAATACTTTTGGAAAAAAAGTTTTTGTATTTAGTATTTTAAAATATATTTGAAAAAATATCTTGTATCTCGTATTTAAAATACTTTTAATAAGTATCTTTCCCTGTTCTGTTTATAACACATTAACTGACTAATTAAATTTATTTCTCATTAGACACCACTGCAAAATGGACAGCTGACTTATTAAAATAGATGCAAAGGAACCTTTAATTGATACTTCCACAAATGACCAACAAAAACATACTGAGACTGATATTTCTCTTAGTACGAGCACATCATCAACCATATTGTGAACTAAGAATGATGCCAACTTAATTTTGAATAAGAACCTTTCTAAGAAAATTTGAAATTATCAAGAAGGCTTTTTAAAATTTTGGTTTTACATTTATCATCACCAACGATGAACCACTTCCGTAACATGTACTCTGTCCTGTCTTGAGATATTAGCTAATGATAGCATGAAACATCACAATTTACAAGACATTTAAAAATTAAGCACCCAGAGCATGAAGAGAAACCTGTACAATTTTTTTCAACCACATTTATAGTCATGCTATAATCAGACCACCATTTTGCAAAACTTTACGAAAATTAATAACAAATGTTTGCAAGCATCTCTTGAGATTTCCTACCTTGTTGTAAAAGAGAAGGTGCACACCATTGGTGAAACCCTCATTCTACCTGCTGCAGTAAGAATGATGGAAATCATACATTGTAAAGAGTACGCTGACAAACTTAAGTCAATTCCATTGTCTGCAAATACCATTGGAAGATGAATAGAAACTATTGCAGAAGATTTAAAGATGCAGATAATAGAACAAATAACTCTGTGCAGAAAATTTGCTCTGCAGTTGGACGAAAGTACAGATGTAGGTAACGTGTCTCAGCTTTTGGTATTTGTTAGATTCTATTTTGATAACGAAATACAAGAAGAATTGCTTTTTTGTGAGCCACTCAAAGAAAGGTGTACTGGAGAAGATATATTCTCAACAGTGGATGATTTCTTCAATAAAAACAAAATTTTGTGGAAAAACTGAGTATTACTAGCGATGGAGCGGCTGCTTTGACTGGAACAAAAAAAAGATATAAGGACAAAGTTCTTGAGCTAGCACCACACGTGAAATTCATTCATTGTATCTTCCATAGGCAAGCTATTGCAGCAAAGAAGTTGGAACCTGAAATACATAAAGTGCTGCAAGGTGTGATTAATGTGGTTAATTTTATTAAAAAAGCCCTTGGAGTATTAGAGTTTTCAAAATACTTTGTAATGGGATGGGGAGTGACCATGAAAATCTTTTATATCACACAATGTACCTCTGTGTGATTTAAAATCTTTTATATCACACAGAGGTACATTGGTTATTGCCCAGTCAAGTTCCCAAAAGAGTTGTTGAACTCAAAGATGAGTTATGGACTTTTCTTTTAGAAAAAGAGAAAGGTTACAAATGGGCAATTTTTTTTTTTTTTGACAAGAAGTGGTTGTCAGTAGTGTTACCTCGCAGACATTTTTGAAAAGTGAACACCCGTAATCTATCTCTTCAAGGTAAAGGCGATTTTTTTTTTTAAGGATGTGCAAGAAGGTAACTTGCTTTTAGAAAAAAAACTCTCACTCTGGAGAGAGCAGTTTGAAAAAGGATGTTTGGAAATGTTTCCATTGTTAAGTGATTTTTTCTGTCGAAAATGATTTGAATATATCACTAATAAAAACAATTATACTTGGGGCACTTCCAAAAATTGGAAACAGAATTTTCAAATTTGTTTGGAAATATGTCAACAAAGAATATCAAGGGGTTTTGAGTCCATTTGTTGAAACCTGCTGATCACTGCCCAAGAACAGCTGATTGACATTAGGGAAATTTACAAGCTGAATTTCATGAAAAACCATTGCATAATTTCTGGATGGGTTTGAAAAATGAGTATAAGTAGAGTGAATGATGCAATCCTTCCATTTGGAGGGATCATTGCAGAGAAAGTCACCTAATGTGAGGCAACTTTCTTTTCAATGACTATTATTAAAACCACATTTAGAAATAAACTTAACTTGGAACCAGATCTTTGGGCAGCTGTGTCCCAAAATATGAACCCAAGATATACAGCAATAATGGAAAATATTCAAGCACATTCTTCCCATTGAAGATTTATACCACTTTGTACTTTAATTTCAGTTTCATTTTTTTTTTTTTTTTTTGCATCGAATTAAGTGTGATATTTCAAATCAGATCCACTGTTAGTGGTTACCTGTTGTGCATCTTGTTATTAATAAAAACAATAAAAATATGCAATTTTATATATGTGATCCTAGATATAATGCATATCATATAAATTATTTATAAATAAAACAAATAATATTAAATTACATTTACTACACTTGTTACGTTAATGATTTCATATCATTCTGTACTTGAACAATTTAATTTTGTTTTGTATATTTTTATTTGTGATCTTTTAAAATTATATGTGATTTTAGATCTAATGCCTTCGATGTAAATGATTTATAAATAAAAAAATAAACTTATATATTTAATTTTTTATTCCCGAGTGCACTAGCTTGCACCCCGAAATAAAAAATTCCGGCACACCCTTTAAAGTAAAATAACGGTGTGCAACCAAAAAAGGATGTCAATCACTGGTCTAAATGATCCTGCATTACTACTTTAACCAGTGACTCCACTATTTTCCCTGAAACAGAAGTTAAACTAACAGTCCTGTAATTACTTGTCACCCTTTGATCCCCTTGTGAATTGGGGTTACATTTGCATATCTCCAGTCCGTGGGGACCTCCCCTGAATTCAGGGATGCTCTCATATTATGGCTAAGGGTTGCTTACTTCCTTTGCTGCCTCCCTTACTATAACTGGATAGATCCCATCCACTCCCAGTGCCTTTCTTATGTTTAATTTCAACAATTTTCCCTCCACATTCCCCTCAGTTATTACAAAATCATTTAGCTCTCTGTTAGAGTGTGATAAACTTTTGACCTCCACTTCCCTACAGAATTCCTCATGTGTGTGTGTGAATGTAGATGCAAAATATCATTCGGTTTGTCTGCTACCTGAGCAATATCAAGTGGACCAACCTGATTCGTCCCTTCTTTCTAGAGGTTACATAAGTAGAGAAGTCTTTGCTGTTTTCCTTTGCATCTTTTACCAAAGATTTCTCATAATCTGTCTTCGCTTGTGTAACCTCCTTTGTGATTTGATTACAGACTAGCTTATACCTACATAGGCTTCTGTGTCGTCTGATAATTTATATGCATCCCATGCATTTTTCTTCTCTGCCACGAATCTCATTAGTTCAGCTGATATACATTAGGCCTAAACCTTGAAAAGTAGTTCTTAGTTGGTATGAAAAGCCTAGTAGTTTCCAAGATTAATTCTTTGAATGCTTCCCATTTAGAATTTGCTGTTGGTAACAGCATCAATTGGTCCCACTGTATAGAATTTAAAAACTGTCTGTGACCACTATAGTCACCTGCATGAATGCAAAAATCTTTCCCTTTACCCCTTTAAGCAAATTCCACATCAGTACACTATGATCAGTGCCACTTAGTGGTTCCTTTATCTGCAGATTCTTAATGCATGAATAATCACTGCTGATAATTGGATTAAGAGTATTGCTCTCTCTGGTTAAAATCTCCCATTATAAGACAGTCTGATTTATTGGTTCACTCTATTTCTGTGTACAGTTGTTTGTTATACTCATCAGAGTCATCTTATGCTGTACCAGTCAAAAATAAAAATTTCTGTGTTAACCTGAGAGAGAGAGAGAGAGAGAGATCCAGCTCAGGACCCTGGGTTTGCCAAGCCTATACTCACCAGATGTGAGCCCCTGGGGTAATTGCTGTACATGCATCTGTTCTAATGCTTGGTTACCTGAATACAGCCTATGTATTTACTTCTTTCATGATAACTTCCAGCAGTTCTTGAAATCCCAGCACCTTGCTTCCCACGCTGCTGCTCCTTCCAATAGATGCAGTACAAGAATCACTTTCACCTCTGAAGTCTGTGAACTAGCACTTTTCTGACCTGCCTAACACTGCTTCGATAGCATCAGCAACTATTCTTGCACCTTTTCTATTTATGTATATCCCATCCCTGTAGAAGCAGTTTCTCCTGTTAACAAGCACAGACCCACTGAGAAAAATTCTATCCTATGAGCCTTGCACAATCTCTCCAGGGCCGAATTGATTGAAAAGGCTCTTATTGTATACTCCATCCTATCATGTCTCGGTAGAATTTCAGACACTTTCAAATTTAATCCTAACTCGGGACATTTTTCAACATTGACCAGTATTTGTTAAGTAAGTCTACAGATCTACCTTAATTTCATTAGTGATAACATGTAGAGCAGGGGTCAGCAACCTTTTTTTGAGTGAAGAGCCATTTTTGAACTGATTAAAAAAAAAAGAATTCAAAGAACTGCTTGCACCTTAGCCCAAGCTGGGATGAGGGGGAGTTTTTTTTTTTTTAAATGGAATAGAGTGGGAAAGTGTTTTATAAAAAAATATTTTTTGAAATATTATTTATTAATACTGAAAAAACATAACAAACATCCAATTAGGTACGAATTAATGTGACTTTTGCTGCTGAACTTCTCTTGCGAGTCTCTCAACATCAGACAAGTATGCTGTAATTTTTATCTTTAAACATGCTGAGAGATTCACATTGTTAAGATGGTTTCTTAATTTATTTTTAATATAGTTCGTGCTCGAAAATATTTCCTCACAGAAATACGTTTCTTGTTGTATGTATGGCTAAAAGTTAGAGTTGCAGTTATGTTCAAAGAGCCACTTGCAGCTCGCAAACCGCAGATTGCCGACCCCTGATGTACAGTGTCACCTTTTGTATCCTTAAAAAATGATATCTGCTCATAGAATTTCATATCTGAATGCACAATTCTAGGTTTTTTCATTTTCTACCACCCCGAGTTTACTTCCACACAGTTGATAACTTATTCTGAGATTACTGTTATCCCTGTAAAGTACCTTGCATTTGTCAATGTTAAACTTCAGCTGCAATTTTTCAGCCCATCGACCTAATTTTTCTAAATCCTGTTGTAGTAGCATACTGTCATTAACCACTCTGCCAACCTTTGTATCTTCTGCAATGTTTGTTATGTTTGTTTGTTATTTGGTTTTTAGGAGCATTAGCAACTAAGGCCATATTGCTCCGGGGATATGCGGTGGTCATTCCCTGACCTTTCCGCATCCTCTGTTTTTGGTGGTGACGGGCTCGAACCTTATCTTCTGTAAAGTTTGACGTTAAGCCCAATATCATTAATAAATATAGAAAACAGTAATGGGCCCAGCCATGAATCCTGGGAAACTCCACTTATAACATTAGTCCATAAACAGCAGCACCCATTGATAACCACTGTCTTCTTCCACTGAACTGTCCCTTTATCCCTATCAGCAACTTGCTCTTAATGTGACATTTCTTTAGTTTATACCAGTGCTTCTCAAACTTTTTTTTGGATCACCTCCCCCCTAAAAAAAAAAGCCCTCACCAGGGCTTTTTTTTAGCCCACCAATATAAAGTGAAGCTAAATAACTGAAATGAATATTTGTCTGTTTGCCTCCAAAAACGTAAATATAGCCCTGCATGTATGTGTGTGAATTATAAAGAAAACTATTTACCGCACTTTATTCCTTCTTCATAAAAAATTACAACTACATAAATAAAGTCAGTTATAGTCACTTAAATTAAATCATAAAAATTAAAGTTAATTACATAAATAAGTCATGATATTAATGGAAATAGTTAATTATATTTTAATATTTAATATGATGGATGAGCTTGATGGAGATTTATTAGCTTATCAATATTAGGTTTAATGTCCGTAAGTAGAAGTCGTAAATCGCCATGTTTAACAACATCCAGACAAATTCTTTGTTTTGTCAACAATTGAGATAAAGCACTGAAACTGGTTTCGACTAGATATGACGGGAAAAAAATAAGTAATTTTTTTACAGTTCCCCACAATGCAGGATAATGGTTAGGGATTTTCTTTTGTAACCAAAATTCCTGATATGAATTTTGAAATTTCGGCTTCACTTCAACTTCATTTTGTAACTCAATCAATTCTTCTTCTACAAAACGTTCACCATCGTCATTATTTAAAAAAAGGATTTTTTTAAATATTCAAATTAAGGAGATCTTCGAACCTTTCCTGCATATCTCTGTACAACATTTCTAGATGATTACAAAAAGTTAGTAGAGTTTCATTGGCTATTTTTTCTTTTTTCTCTATTTCCAACAGATTTGGAAATTGATACAATTCACGTTGTCCTACATTGCACATAAAAAGCTTTAATTTTGAAATAAATGCTGAAATTTGAGTTTTCGCCTTAATAAGAGTTACATTTTGTCCTTGTAAATGTAAGTTCATTGAGTTGAATCTAGTAAATAAATCTGCAAAATAAGCAATATCAGTTTTCATTTTCTTGAGGTCATTACTAAGGTCGTTGTTCCTATCTTCAAAAAACTCGACAACAGTATCAAAGAGTTCATAAAATCTGTTGAGACAGTTGCCTTTTGACAGCCACCGAACCTCAGAGTGAAGCAGCAATCGTTCAAAATCTTCACTGTTTTGATCACAAAGCTTTCGAAATATACGATCATTCAAAGAATGCACTTTAATTTTGTTTATAGCAGTAATAACAGTTTGTAGAGAATTGTGTAGTTGATGACCAAGTTTTTTCACAACTAAATGCTGACGGTGAATGACACAATGAACAGTAATGATATTTGGCGCAGCTTGTTTTAAATAAGCCATAAAACCCTTGTAACGGCCAATCATTGATGGTGCTCCATCTGTTGCACAAGCGAGTACATTTGTAAGTGGAAATTCCCTGTCTTTAAAAAACTTTTCAGTAACCTGAAATATAGAGTAACCTTTGGTATACGTTTCTAGACATCTTGCAAATAATAATTCTTCGTTTAACTTTTCATCTTTTATGAAACGTAGGTATGCTAATAGTAAAGATTCGTTACCTGGCAGACTTGATGGCCTGTCGCCCCCTTTCATGCCTAATTCCCCCATTGATAATACAAATGCCCCCCAGGGGACGATATTGCCCACTTTGAGAAGCACCGGTTTATACAGTAGTTTTTTATGCACAGCAGTATGAAAAGCCTTCTAGATAATCCAAGTACTGTATTTTCCGGTTTATAAGATGCGGTTTTTTTCGCGAAGAAATACTCGGGAAAATCACCCTACGTCTTATATGGTCAATGTCAGATTAGGCCTAAAGACTACCGGCAATGCATTTTCGATGATGCAGTGCTGGTAAACTGAGTTCTGAAAACTTCCCTTTGACATTCACACCAATTTTCCTTAAGATTTATCTGTTGAAATATATTTTTAACAATTATCAGTGGTTACAATCTATGGCAACAATACATACTCACACACTAGCAAGGCTTTTGTGGATTTATTGGATGATTGTTTTCTACACCAGCATGTTCGGGAGGCAACTAGAGGGAGTAATACTCTTGATCTGATTATCAGTAGTGATTCTTCATGCATTAGGAATCTGCAGATAAAGGAACCACTGGGTGGCAGTGATCACAGTGTGCTGAAGTGGGATTTACTCAAGGAGGTAACTACCATCAGAGGTAAAGGGAAGGGTTTTTGCTTTCGTAAAGGCGACTATGATGGTCTGATACAGTATTTAAATTCTATACAGTGGGACCCACTGATGATGTTACCAACAGCAAATTCAAAATGGGAAGCATTCAAGGAACTCATCTTGGAAGCTACCAGGCTTTACATACCAACCAAGAAATATTGTTCAAGGTTCAGGCCTAAATGGTTGTGAGATGAACTAATGAGACATATGGCAGAGAAGAAAAATGCATGGGATACATACAAATTAATGGGTGACATGGAAGCCTATGATAGATATACGTTGGTCTGTAACCAAGTCACAAAGGAGATTAGGCAGGCAAAGGCAGATTATGAGAAATCCTTGGCAAAGGACGCAAAGAAAAACAGAAAAGAGTTCTTTACCTATTTAAACTCAAGAAGGAAAGGGATGGATCAGATTGGTCCACTGGATGTTGATGGTTCAACAGTTGAGGATCCAGCTCAGGTGGCTAACAATCTAAACGAGTATTTTGCATCTACATTCACACATGAGGAGTTATTCAGGAAGGGGAATGTCGTAGGTGAAGTAAACATTGGCAGTGAGCTAGATGATTTTCTAATAACTGAGAGGAAAGTGGAGGAGAAATTGTTGAGGATAAACATAAAAAAGGCACCCGGGGTGGATGGGATCTATCCAGTTATATTAAAGGAGGCAGCAAAGGAAGTAAGCAAACCCCTAGCCATAATTATGAGAGCTTCTTTCGACTCAGGGGAGGTACCCATGGACTGCAGATGTGCAAATGTAACCCCAATTCACAAAGGAGGATCAAAGGCTGACACAAGTAATTATAGACCTGTTAGTTTAACTTCGGTTCCAGGAAAATTAATGGAGGCACTGGTTAAAGAAGCACTGCAGGATCATCTGGACAAGAATTCAGTTATAGCTCAAACACAGCATGGTTTTGTTAAGGGCAGGTCTTGTCTGACCAATTTGATTGGATACTATGATGTAGTCACAAAAGAACTGGATGCAGGGAATAACTTTAATATTATATATTTGGATCTTAGAAAGGCTTTTGATACTGTTGCGCATGGAAGACTGCTGCACAAATTGGAGAAGTGTGGCATTGGAGGCAAATTGCTGCTATGGATAAAGGGATGGTGGAGTGGCAGAAGACAGAGTGGTAATCAATGGACACTGCTCAACGTGGACTAATGTTATTAGTGGAGTTCCTCAGGGTTCAGTGTTGGGTCCATTGTTGTTTTCTGTATTTATAAATGATATTGATGATGGTGTATCAGGCTTAATGTCCAAGTTTGCAGACGATACCAAGGTTGGCAGGGTTGTTAAGGACACTACTGATACTATGCTGGTGCAACAGGATCTGGAAAGGTTGAGCAGATGGGCTGAGAGGTGGCAAATGAAGTTTAACATTGACAAATGTAAAGTACTACATATGGGAAACAGTAACCCCAGATCAACGTATGAACTCTGTGGTGCTATGCTGACAGTGGTAGAGAATGAAAAGGACCTGGGGGTAATTGTGCAGGCAGATATGAAGTTCTCTGAGCAGTGCAGACGAGCTGCAAGAGTAGCTCATGGTGTCTTGTCAATGATATACAGGAATTTTTCTAGCAGGGACAGGGATGTGATTATTCCCTTGTATAAGGCATTGGTCAGGCCACACCTTGAGTACTGTATACAGGTCTGGAGGCCTCATTTCAAGAAGGATGTAGAGCTGCTGGAACGAGTACAGAGAAGGGCAACAAGATTAGTGAATGGAACAAAGGGTTGCTCTTACGAAGAAAGGCTTAAGTTTTGCAAATTATAGAGCCTGGAGACTAGGCATCGGCGAGGTGATCTGATAGAGGTGTATAAGGCTTTGAATGGCTTGAGCATGCTCAATGCCGATGGGATTCTTCCTCTTGCTCAGAATAATCACCTGAGAGGGCATAAATTCAAATTGAGGAAGGACGGATGTGCGGAAATTTGCCTTTAGCCAGCGGGCAGTTGGTTTGTGGAATAGACTCCCATCACTTGTTGTTGAAGTTGATAGCCTAAACAAATTTAAGGCTCAGTTGGACAGGTATTTCGAACGAACGGAGGGGTAAAATGGGAGTAGTGGTTGTTTTTTTTTTTTTTTTTTTGGCTGATGCTGAATAAGCTTGCTTTCTTGCATCATATGCCTCTACTAATGCTAATACCAGTAATCTTTTTTTCGTGGAAAATTTTTTGAAATTTGCGTGATATGAATCTCACAATCAGACGTAAGTAAAAACTTGTTTCATTTTCCCATGTGTTTGCTTCCTCTATAATATGATCTCACACTTTTATGGTATTCCTCTATGATCTTGCGCTTTTATGGTATGGCGGGCTAATTATACTGGATCGGGATTTTTCAATTCGAACCGTCTTTTACAAAGAGAAAGTGACGCCCGTATTTGTCTTAGGGTGAGTAAGAATTTCTGCTATAGATTTATGAAGAGACACGGATTAGCGATGCGAACAGGAACAAAAATAGCACAGAAAATGCCTGAGGAGTACGAAGACAAAATTATTGATTTTCACCAATATATTATCAAAGTCAGAAAAGAAAATGACTTTGAACTTAGTCAAATTGTAAATATGGATGAAGTTCCATTGACGTTTCCTCTAATAAGACAGTTGATTTTAAGGGTGCTAAATCTGTGACCATTAAAACTTCCGGCAATGAGAAATCCCATTTTACAGCAGTGCTGGCATGTTGTGCTGATGGTACCAAGTTACCACCTTTACTAATATTTAAAAGGAAAACAATGCCGAAAGAAAGCATTCCAGCAGGAGTTTTTATTCAGGTTCACCCCAAAGGACTGTTGGATGAGCATGGCATGAGGTTTTGGCTGGAAAAGGTGTGGTCACGCTGTCCTGGTGGACTTCTCAAGAAGCCGTCGCTTCTTGTGTGGGATCAGTTCCGGTCTCACCTAACTAATTGTACTAAGATAAGATTAAAAAGTTTAAACACGCAAATGGCTGTAATTCCTGGAGGGTTAACTGGTCAATTGCAACCCCTGGATGTATCAATAAATAAGCCTTTCAAGGACTACATGCATGAAGAAAATGGATGATGCTCCCACACCATGAAACATCAACAGGGTGCATCAAAAGACCTACCATTGTACAGGTTTGCCAGTGGGTCAAAAATGTTTGGAATGAAATTAAAATGGAGACAATAGTACGATCGTTTAAGAAGTGTGGCATAACCAATGCTCTTGACAGCACGGAAGACAACCTTTTGTATGAGGAAATAGATTCATCTGACTCAGAGATCGTTCATAACATGGACGATGAATATCTTGAATATTATGATGATTTCATTACGAACAAATAAATATTTTAAAAAATTTCTTGTGTTTTATGAATTGAATAAAAACTCCATGTTGTAAGTCAATTTAATAAAAAAATAAATAAATGTAACTCCATTTAATTTATTTTTAATACCCACCCCATGATTACGTCCCGTATCACGCCATGTTGCCATATTTGTTTACATCAGTCGGTAAAAGATCGCTTCTTAGTTTCACCGTAAACAGTATCAAAGGATAATAGAAGGGTTATTATTTTTTCCAAAATACGTGGCCAAAACTAGGGTGCGTCTTGTATGCCCGTGCGTCTTATAAGGAAAATACAGTATATGATGTCAAAATTATTTTTTGCATCCAGTTCCGTGGTCACTGCATCATAGTAACCTATCAGATTGGTTAGACAAGACTGCTTTCAAATCTATGCTGTGACTGGAGTATATATGTATGCCTCTCCAGATGGTCCTGCATTACTTCTTTTATCAGTGACTCCACTATTTTACCTGGGACAGATGTTAAACTGACAGGTCTGTAATTACCGATGTCACCTTTTGATCCCCATTTATGAATTAGGAGATGCATTCTCACATCTCAAGTCCATAGGGACCCCTCCCCCTTATTCCAAGGATGCTCTCCTAATTATGGCTATGAGTTTGCTCACTTCCTCTGCTGCCTCCCTTAATTTGATTGGATAGATTACAACGTCTCCAGGTGCCTTTTTGATGTGAAAACATCTATGGCGGCACTAGAGTAAAATAGATTGGTAATGAAATTTTCTTATGGTAACGGGAATGAAGCAATTGATTTTTAATGAAATTTTTTTACGGAAATTATGCATTTCCGTAATGAAATTTTTTATGGAAATGACGCAATTGATGTCACTTCCCATTACGTTTCAGTTATCACTAAGTCATTTAGCTCCCTGTGGGAGTTTGATAAACTTCTGACACCCCTCTTGTAAAGAACTCCTTATGTGTGAATGCAGATGCAAATATGTATTCAATTTGGCAGCAACCTCATGAGGTTCATCAACAGTTAACCCATTGGCATCAAGTGGCCCAATGTTATTCATTCTCTTCCTTCTACTGTTACTATATGCATAGAAGTCTTTGCTGCTTTTCTTGGCCAGAGATTTCTCATAATATGCCTTAGCTTTCCTAACTTCCTTTGTGACTTTATTACAGACTAATTTATATCTACCATAGGTTTCTGTATCACCACTTTATAATTTATATGTATCCCATATACGGGACCAACTGTATGATCATACACTTGGTGTAGTGGAAAATGAAAGGGACCTAGGGATAATTGTATAGTCAGATATGAAGTTCCCTGAGCAATGTAGTCAATGTTACTAGGACAGCTCATGGGGTTTTGTCAATGATATACAGGAATTTTGCTAGTAGGGATAAGAAGGTGATTATCATATTGTATAAGGCAATGGTCAGGTCACATTTTGAATACTGACTGCATATAGGTCTAAAGATCTCAAAAGCTCTACATCATTCCTTTTATGAATGATGTAGAGCTGTTAGAATGGGTACAGAGAAGGGCAATGAGATTAGCGAGGGGAAGAACAGGGTGCTCTTACCAAGAAAGCTTCAGTTCTGGAAATTGCAGCATCTAAAGACTAGGCACCTGTGAGGTGATCTGATTGAGGTGTTTAAGGTTTTGAATGGTTTGAGCAAGCTCAATTCTGATGGGATTCTTCCTCTTGCTCAGATTACGCATTGAGGGGGCATAAATTCAAATTGAGGGAAGATGGTTGCAGAATAGATGTGCCAAAATTTGCAGATTGCAGCGACTGGCGACTTCAAGGCGATCTGATTGAAGGCTTTATATGGCTTGAATAAACTCTCTGCTGATGGGATTCTTCCTCTTGGTCAGACAATCTACATGAGGGGGCATAAATTCAAATTGAGGAAGGATGGTTTGTTTTGGAAGTGGAGGGTTTGAATAAATTCAAGGAAGAGCTAGACAAACTATTGGAGAGGGGATGGATAGGTGAAATAGATTTTTTTTTTTTGTCTAATGCTATATAAGCTCTTTCTTGAATCATTTGCTAGTACTAATACATAAAAGAATTTTATGTGAGCAAAAACAATGAATGTGCACTAAAACTAATGAGTGATCTAATTATCCAACATAAAAATAAAATTGTTGAAATGAAATGCTCTAGACAAAGCAATTTCTATTCATTTTTAGTAAAAGGTTGTGTGTTATATTATTAATATTAGTAAAAAATTCAGAGCTACAGGGCTCAATAACTTCCACGATTTTTTAATGTATTAAAAAAGTAAGAGATTACCTCAATCTCTTTTGTGGAATGCTTCCAGTAAATTCTCTCCCAAATGCGATGAATAAAATAAGATGAAAAAAAACGAATTAATGAATTTCCTCACTCATAGAGATATGACCAAATCTGACACACAATGGAATCGAAAGCTGAGAGCCCCAACCCAACCCAAAACGCAGCAAGACCACGAGTGCGAGAAGACATTGTGTCAGAATAAATAGTTAAAACTGCTTCTGATAATAAATAATTAAAATCACAATTAAAAAGATTAAAAACACTATTAAAATTAAAAGAATTAAAAGTTACAATTTGGATGAATACTCAAATTAAACAAAATGCACAGCTGTTTCCCTAGGAAGGGAAATTTCGTTTAATTTGAGTATTCATCCAAATTGTAACTTTCAATCCTTTTAATTTTAATAGTGTTTTTAATCTTTTTAATTGTGATTTTAATTATTTATTATCAGAAGCAGTTTTAACTATTTATTCTGACACAATTTCTTCTCGCACTCATGGTCTTGCTGTGGTGGTTTGATGTGTTTTGGGGTCGGGTTGGAGCACTCATCACATTTGGAAGAGAATTGACTGGAAGCATTACACAAAAAAGATTGAGGTAATCTCTTACTTTTTTAATATTAATATTATTAGCTGTATGGTGCAAGGAAGCCTGAGGTTTATGCTGCACCAGCCAAAAAAAATTCGAGAGAGAGAGTATCCAGCTTAGGACCCAAGCCCATACTTACCTGGTGTTATTTACTAAAAGTTAATTAATTGAAACACATATGTACAGTGATAACCAATAAAAAAACTTTGTGTAAGGAACAATTACAGTGAATTATATATTTCCAATTATTGTAACTGGCTACATTGACCTCTTTAAAGGGGGCACTTCTTGTATAGTGGATGCTTTCTTCCAACCTCAGTGGTGACCACTTTTACTGAAAAGTAAAATTTCACTAATCTGGTAAAGGAGAGAGACATTATAGATTGAACTCAGCCTGCGGGCACAATTTCAAGTGTTATTTCCAAGATGTAACATCCATAGGATATTGTTGAGAATAGTGAGCATAAGAGATTTGCTTTTGAGAATGCTGGTTATCACCTTTCTACTCTAGCAGAAATGGAAGAGGCTATGAACTCATTGAAGGATGTCAAGCTCTGGGGCCTGACGTTTTGGAGACTTTATTTATAAATTATTTTCATCACATTTTTTCCTGAGCTGATGCTGGTTATCTACAACTCATGTTTGAAGATGGGAGTATTTCTTCAGTCTTGGAAGATGGCTGCCCTGAGAGTGATTCTCAGAGAAGCTTTCAAATCAGTCTGGCCCATATTGGTCTATTGCTCTCTTATCAATCTTAGATAAAGTTTTTAAGAGAGTAATAATGTTTGGATTTAATAAATTATATGAATCTAATAACATAATGTACGAAAAACAATTTAGCTTCAAAAAAGGGAGATCAATGGAAGATGCAATATGTAGAATGAGGCATTATGTTAACCTTGGCCAATGTCCTGGATTTGCTCAGTTACTTTAAAGGTGTATTCAATGCCCCATGGTGTGAAGTTAGCATTAGTTGAGGCATAAGATGCAAGAAAGCAAGCTTATATAGCATCAGCCAAATAAAAAAAAAAAAAAAAAAAACAACCTTTCCATTTCACCCATCCAGTCACCCCAAATGTTTGTCTAGTTCAGTCTTAAATATATTTAAGCTATCAACTTCAATGATAGCAAGCAAAATAAACCACGGCCCCGAGTCTCGGCGTCCCTTGAATGGGACAGGGGTGCTAAGAATCTCCGAGCTTGCGTCGAAGAATTTTCTGAAACTAGCCACATGGAACGTTAGAAGCCTACTACAACCAGGAAAACTAGCCAATGCTTTACAAGAAATGGAACGCATTAACATCAACATACTTGGGCTAAGTGAAACCAAATGGCCTGGAACAAAGAAGTTTATATCAAACGACCACCACGTCTTCTGTTCCGGAGGAGAAGAGAACACCAAGCAGACGTACGGCGTCGCTTTCGTTGTCCACAAACAACTGGCCAACAAAGTCACCAGTTTCACCCCAATATCGGAACGAATCGCACTACTACAGCTAGCAGGCAACAAGATCAACCTGAATGTGCTCCAGGTCTACGCACCAACAGCGGACAAAGACGATCAAGAAATTGAATTGTTCTACGACAAGCTAAGCAACACTTTAAAGTCGCTGAAGAAGCACGACATGACGGTCATCCTCGGTGACTTTAATGCCAAAATCGGTCAAGGAAAGCTACAAAACATAGTCGGAGAACATGGCTTGGGGACACGGAATGAACGAGGCGACAGACTCGTCCAGTTCTGCCAAGAAGAAAAATTTAGCATTGCCAACACTTGGTTCAAACTACCACCTCGACGACTATACACCTGGACCTCACCACAAGACTCTGACAACAATATCGTCAGGAACCAAATTGACTACATCTTAATCAACATCAGATATAAGTCAAGTGTCCTCGCCGACCGGGCTAGCCAGGTGGATAAAGTGCCTCCCTGGTAACCCAAAGGTCGTGGGTTCGTATCCCGCCTCGGGCATGGATCAAAGTACTGTAAAAACCTTTGGAGGTGCACTATGGCCACAGAAGCCGATGCGCCAACAACTACCAAAATTTTTCAAGTGTCCTCAAGGCAAAAACTTACCCCGGAGCTGACATATCATCAGACCATAACCCAGTAATAGCAACACTACGTCTCAAATTACGAGCAGTCAAACGCACAAGCACAACAAAAAGAATCGACCTGGAGAAACTGAAGAACACCGCCAACAGACGACAAGTACAGCTTCATCTCAACACTACAATCCGATCGATCGAAGCAGTAACAACAGACGTGCAAGCATTCGGGCGTTCACTCAAACAGTGCATCAATGAAACAGCAGAAACCCTGCTAGGACATCAGGCGTCGAAAAAGAAACAACGGTGGATGACCCAGCACATACTAGACCTAATGGATGAACGGAGAATATTCAAAAGCAACAACAACCGGGAAAAATACAAAGAAATACAACAAAAGATCAAACAAGAAATCCGGAGGGTGAAGGAAAAATGGATGGAAGATCAGTGTGCAGAAATCGAAGACCTAATCAAGAAAAATGACAACTATAACCTGCAGAAGAAGCTTAAAGAAGCTGGCAACATCTACAAACCGGCTCCTATCCCAAGTTTATATACGGACAACAATCAACCTATACTAAGCAAACAAGTGAAACTCGACGCCTGGAAGAGCTATGTATACAATCTGTTCGGCACCAACAGAAAACCGGCAGAAACGCAACAACAAACACAGGAAGACAATCTCCACATATTAACATCTGAAGTGGAACATGCCATCCGAATAACAAAGCCAGGCAAGGCCTGTGGACCTGATCAGATTCATGTGGAACTGCTGAAACAACTAGACTACAGCAACATCCAACAACTAACGAAATGGTTCAATCAAATCTACAACAACAACGACATTCCATCCGAATGGCTCCAATCCATCTTTGTGGCCCTACCAAAAAAGGCTACCAGCCGGAAATGCGAAGACTTCAGGCTGATCAGTCTAATGAGCCAGGTGCTAAAAGTCTTCCTCAAGGTGATTCAGCAAAGGGTAAGATGTAAGTGCGAAAGTGCACTAGGAAACACACAGTTCGGATTCTGCAGGGGACTAGGCACCAGAGAAGCAATTTTCTGTTTACAAATATTGCTACAAAGGTGCTATGAACATCAAAAAGACGTGTATATATGTTTTATTGACTACAAGAAAGCCTTCGATTCAGTAGACCACGACCGCCTAATTGACCGACTGAGAAAACTTGGGCTTGAAAACAATGATATAAACTTTATTACAACTCTCTACTGGAATCAAACAGCCCGGCTTCGCTATGACAACGATCTGACAGACCCAATTCCAAAAAAAAAAAGGCGTTCGGCAAGGCTGCCCATTATCTCCCATTCTTTTTAACATCTATTCGGAAATGATCTTCGACCAAACACTGGCTGACAAGAACATCGGCATAAAAGTTAACGGACACTACATCAATAACTTAAGATATGCCGATGACACAGCACTAATAGCGGATTCAGAACAAGATTTACAGACCATCTTGAACAAAGTGGACATAGAAAGTCAAGCATGGGGGCTACGAATCAACAAAAAGAAAACAAAGGTGATGAAGGTCAGCAGGACTGCAAGCAAAACCACGATCAAACTAAACAACGAAAAATTAGAGCAAATACACCGCTTCAAGTATCTCGGAGTACTCATTGATGACCAGCTGAACCATGAGGCCGAAATCAAAAGCAGAATTGAACAAGCCAGGCAGGCATTCACCAAATGGAGAACCCTCCTCACCGACAGAAGCTTGAACATCATGCTCAAATTACGCACATTGAAATGCTACATCTGGCCAATACTGCTCTACGGTGTAGAAACCTGGACTCTAACATCAGCCACTACAAAAAAGCTCCAGGCCTTCAAAATGTGGCTCTACCGAAGAATGCTGAAAATTCCGTGGACAGCCAAGATAACCAACGAACAGGTCCTGCAGGACATGCACACGGAACGGGACCTGCTCAAAACCATCATCAGCAGGAAATGCAAATACCTAGGTCACATCGCTAGGAACCAACAAAAATATCGCCTACTACCACTCATCCTGGAGGGAAAGATCGAAGGCAAGAAACGCCCAGGCAGACCGAAAATGGCATGGCTAGATAACATCAACACCTGGCTTCACATGACAACAGCACAAATTCTACACGCAGCGCTAGACAGAGAACAATATCAAAACAAAGTCGCAAACGCCATTCGGCAGCATTAAAGAAGAAGAAGAAGCTATCACCTTCCACAACAACAGATGGAAGTCTGTTCCATCAACTACCCACTGGCTAAAGGCAAACTTCTACACATCTATTCTACGACTGTCTTTCCTCAATTTGAATCTATGCCCCCTCAGGTTCTTAATCTGAGCAAGCTGAAGTATCCCATCAGAATCAGATCACCTCACATGTGCCTAGTCTCCAGATGCTGCAGCAGAAGCCTCTCTTGGTAAAAGCACTCCTTTGTTCTTCTCACTAATCTTATTGCCCTTCTCTGTACTCATTCTAGCAACTCTACATCCTTCCTAAAATGAGGCCTCCAGACCTGTATCAGTAGTGAAGGTATGGCCTGACCATTGCCTTATACAAGGGGATAATCACCTCCTTGTCTCTGCTAGCAAACTTTCTATATGTCACTGATAAAATTCCATAACCTTCTCTTGCAGCCCATCTGCACTGCTCAGAGAACTTCATATCTGACTGCACAATTACCCCCAGGTCCTTTTTCATTCTCCACCTCCCTGAGTGTAGTACCACACAGTTGGTACGTTTCTCTTAACCCATATGCAGTACTTTACATTAGTTAATGTTAAACTTTAGTTGCCACTTCTCAGCCCATCTGCTTAACTTTTCTAGATCCTATTGCAGTAGCATACTGTCTTTACTGTCATTAATAACTCTGCTAACCTTTGTATCATCTGCAAACTTGGACATTAAACCTGATATACCTTCATCGATATCATTGATAAATATACAAAACAACAATGGGCCCAGCACCGAACCCTGGGGGATTCCACTAATAACATTAGTCCACATAGAGCAGTGTCCATTTATTATCACTCTCTGCCATCTCCCACTCAATCCTTTTGTCCATTGCAGCAAACTTGCCCTTAATACCATACTGTCCCAATTTGTAAAGTGATCTTCCATGTGCAACAGTATCAAAAGCTTTCCTGAAATCCAAGTATATGATATCAAAATTATTTTCTGCATCCAGTTCCTTTGTGACCACATCATAGTATCCAATCAAATTGATCAGACAAGATTTCCCCTTAACAAACCCATGCTGTGTCTGAACTATTACTGCAGTCTTGTCTAGGTGATCTTGCGTTACTTCTTTAACCAGTGACTCTATTATTTTCTTTAGAACAGAAGTTAAACTAAGAGGTCTATAATTATTTGCATCACTCTTTGAACCCCATTTGTGAATTGGGGTTACATTTGCATTGGGCACAAATTGTACTTGCCCTTTGACCAAGTAACCTGTATAACATCTATGGAGTTACACTGTGGAGAGAAGAGTGATAGTGAGATCCAGATACAAGGAGGAGATGTGTTGGGGGTGTGGCTGTCTTCAGGGTTTGGTCTTGGGACCAACTGGAATGTACTTCTTGATGATTTCTTGGATTTGTTCATGGAGAGCATTCAGATTGTGATTTATGCCAATGATCTGGAGGACAGGACTGTTCTGGCTTGGCTCTGTTTAGGGGTTATATGATAAACTTATGGATATCGGAGTCTGAGAGTGTAGCTGTGCTACTGAAGGGAAGATTTAGCTTGATTTGACTACCCCTTGTTAAACATGAAATCTTTCTTTGAGGTATGTTAAGATAAAGTACCTTGGTTTTTACTTAGAAGAGAGAATGGCATTTGTCCAGTACCGTAGCTAGAGCTTTTGCTGCCCCTCTCAGTTTGAGAGGGACGGCAAATTTTTAATTTTTATACACTTCATAAATCCATCGAAAGGGTTAAGCAAAAACCCTAATATAATAGGGGCCCGCAGAAATATTATTACCGTGGCCCTAAAATCCTGTCGATGGCCTTAGTTATATGCAAAATTAGAAGGAAAAAGGAAAAAAAAAAAAAAAACAATACGTTTTTGCAAATGTGTACTGACTGTGCAGTACCACTGCTGAGATGCAGCCACCGCTGTATAAGCAATAAGCCAATAAAGCAATCGCAGTGTCATGCATTTTATTGTTTTATTTTTAAGAATTTGAATTATAGTATGATAGGGCAAATGTAACGGTTTTGTTATATTTATATTTTATTTTATTTATTTTAGTTGTAAGTATAGTTGTTAAAAACTAATTATTAATTTAGTAATAAAAATTATTAAGTCGAAAAATAAAATTGTGTCACGTGAAAAGTGCGGCCCCCAAAAAAGTGCTGCCTGGGGCGGACTGCCCCCCCCATAACTACACCACTGCATTTGTCAAGCATGCAAAATTTATAAAAAATGAGATTTGAATATTGTATGTGAAGCTCCAGAGCATTATTAGAGTCAGATTGGAAAATAAAAGAAGAGTATTAAATATGTTATATGAATGTCTGTTTTTATCCTTATTTTGATGTATACATCTGGCGCTTGGTATCGTAGAGTTACAAACTCTGTTGTTGAGAAGCATGTTTTGGCCAAGTTTTGCCATACCGTATCTGTGGGTATATTTTAGGTGATATCAGGAAAATGCTTGCAGACTTATTTGTAGTTCTTTCTGGCTTTGTATACTCTGCAAGGAGGAACATTTCTATGGAATTGTTGGGTCTCTGGTCAGGTTTGGTTAAGGGATGGGCCATTAGTCATGAGAATGTTTGGAATGAGCAGAGATGCTTTGTTGATGAGCTTATAGTCATTTGAAGGAGTTACAGCAATACCTCTGAGAAGGGAAAGGAGATATGTACCTCTCTGCATAGAGTTGCCATCATTAAATGACCAGAGACCACAATTACAGTTCAGGCTTTGGGGCCCGTTTTCTTTTTACAGAACATGGCTTGAAGCACAGGTTGAGTCAACTAGGTTTGGTGAATTTTGGACTCTGTTCCTGTGAAGAGCAAGAAACCAACCTCCATGCTGCACTTTGATATATGAATTACATGGATTTTGAGGGCTTTTCTTGAGAGAGAGAGAGGCAAGATTAGTTTCATACCTTGCCACCTTGCATGAAATTAATTTTGCCATCCTATTTTCAAACCAGAAATACTTCCAAAGTTTTAGATAAATTTGTGCAAAAGGTGTTTAATAGAATAACAGATAATATAAATCCACCTCCTTAACACTGGATGATATGCAATGTATCATTCCCTGCCATGGATGCTGAGTGACTCTTTTTGCATTTTACTTTTGAATTATCTTTATGACTAACTAGTTTGATTGTTTAATTATTAGCTTGTGCATTGCAGTTGTCTAACTTTTAAAGTTTATGACCATAAATTTTTTCTCAAAATTTTAAAGTTTTTTATGCATATTGACATAGTGCTTAGGTGGCATATCTAAAGTACAAACGTTGCTGAAATGACAATGCACTTTTGTTTTCAGTAGTGGAGAAATTTCCAGTATAATTCTGCTTAAAAAGTTTATTTACATAACAAACCTGTTTTATAATTTTTGCTACATTGCTCCTTATATAAAACATTGTACCTTTGTAATAAATATATTAATTTAAAACAGTCTATTTTATTAAAGCTAAAAGTGTAATAAATTAATTTATTTATGTATTATGTTTTATTTATTTATGTTTTGGATGTGGGGTTTCCCCAACAATGATGCAGGTTACTCGAGAAATTAGCAGTTTATAGAAAGCTATGTAATGAGTATAATCCAATGTAAAAAAAAAATAAATAATAAAATTAATAACAGAAACCAAAAACTGATATTTATATTTCTACATTTGAATAAAATAATACTTGTAGGCTGGAGGAGTCCATGCCCTTCTGGGAATCTGCATAGAAAATAAATGGTGTCATTTAAAAACGTCTGCTCTCCGAGCTTTAACAGTAATATGCTGTATATCAGAAGCAGTGATAGAGCTAGAAAAGGTAAGGATTGTTTTAAATGCTGAAATTTTGATACATGTATTAAATGTTTACATTAATTAGATGTTCTTTTAGCAGCATGATGCAGAGGTAAATCAAGAAATGGAAACTAGTGAGAAAATAAGCACATCAACCTGCATGGAGTGTAATCTGTTTTTAATTTCTTTAAGGATTACAGATTATGTTCATATTTCATAGTTCTTCCTGTACTGTTTCTTCAGTGACTAATGAGAGTAGAACACGCAATGAGAGTAGGTAACTTAATTACACAGAGTTGTTATTTTAACTGCACATTTCTTACTTTTAATCCAACTTTAATATTTATTCTTTACTCTTCCTGAATTGGTCAGTTAGTTAATCATTATCAGATACCTAATAATATTGGCATACTATGGCCATAGTTGCCAATGTGCCTAATAAATCCCTACACTAACAATACACCTAATAATATTCCTGATTTACCTAATTTCAGATTAAAATTAATATGATAAAATTAAAATTAATATGGGGGGGAATACAAGTTGGGCACAGGAAATTCTGTATTAAAATTACATCTGAATTTATTTAGAACCTGTATTTCAGGAGACGAGAGAGCGATCATCAGTTAATTTCTCTTTCTATTTAAACTTTACTCATTACAATATATTATCCCTTTTTCTCCATTATAGGTATAGGTAATAGCATACTTCTAGTTTATCAAACTTTTTCATATTAAAACAAATATTCAGAACCTTGAACAAATTCTGAACAAATATTCAGAACCTTGCACCAACAGTTCACAGCAATAAAAGAACAAAGGTTTGAACTTGGCATCCTTTTATGCAGCTAATCTGACCATCCATTTGTGCCAATTAACATGAATCATTTTAATTATTTATATTTAGCCAATCAGAGCAATACCAATGCTACCATTTTTTTCTAGGCCCAAACTTGTAATCTTTATTCATAATATAATGTTGTAATTTGAAAATGCAAATTTCAAAACAAAATGTAATTTTGAAATCTAATTGAAAACATCAAGTGCAAAATAATTGAGGCATTTTTAAGTGGAAAAACTAAAAATAAATAATGATTTAGTGTAATGTTGTGTAAAAGTATTTTTAACAGTAATTAGATTAAATTTTATAATGTGGTTACCATAAAAGAGTTAGCAAAAGCTTAAGATGCCGAAGTTCATGACAAACAATATGCATTTAGTCAAAACTTAATAAAGAGACGGCACTCACCTCAATCCATTGTGGTTATATGAATCAAAAAACAGTAGTGTGAGAAATCATTTTTTAAACTAAAAACGGTGTTTAAAAATTGCGATAAGGAAGCATGGTTTAAAAAGAGTAATTGAAAAACTTAGCCTAGAGGATTAAGGGTGCACCATATCGTCCTCTAGTTGTCTGAAATCAAAATTAAAAAGGATTAAGGTCAAGAACGACGGACTTTCGACGATTCATCTTCAGTTGGCGATAAAATCCCTCACCAACTGAAGATGAACCATCGAAAGTCCGTCATTCTCGACTATTGGCCTTAATCCTTTTTTAATTTTAGAAACTGGAGGATAATATGGTGCACCCCTCCTCCTCTAGGTTAAGTAGGTGCACCCCTCCTCCTTTATTAAGCTTTGACTAAATGCCTTTTTTCTTATAATGTAGTTATTATTATAAATTTTACTTGGTGATATGTTGTGCCTTTCAAGCTACTATTTGATGAAGAATTTTTTCTTGCGCCTTGAAAAATGTGATAGTTTGAGAAAATAATGCTACTCTTCATTATGTTATTCTGTCTTTAGTGTCTGGGAAGATTATTGCCCCTTCAATGCAGTGACAGGGCTTGTGTTTATGCTCTTTATCTGTGAGTCAACCTAAGTTACTTATATCATTTTTTAATTGAATAACATCACCAAGAAGGTGAATCTTAGTGATGTTATTCAATTAAGCATCACCAATTAGGTGAATCCCTTTATTAAAAACTTGAAGGCAGTGCCATGACCAATTTGAAACTACTTCGTTCCATCATCAGATAACAGGCAGTCTCAATTCGTACCCTTGTGTTGAGTGGTGAATAAATGTATTGAATCTAAAGCAGCTGGGCAGTGTCTAAAAGAAAAATTCTGATACATGTAATGTAATACACATATCAGAAAACTATACACAACTTTCCTTATGTGTATAATATAACCCTTAGTGTTAATATTAATAGTGGCAAGTGTTGCAAGCTTTTACAGCATTAGTAAAAAAAACACTCACTTCCCATATCACCTATTCAACCCCTCTTAAGTAGTTTTGTTCCTCTTCAAACTATCTACTTCTGCAGTGCCATCTGGATGTTTGTTCCAACAGTCAATTGGCTGAAGGCACATTTCCTCACATCTATCATACAGCCATCCCTCCTCAATTTGAATTTATGTCCCCTCTTGTGTGTTAGTCTGAGTAAAGTGCAGGATCGCTGGACGGTGCAGTGTCGAGTCAGTTTGGTGTGACATAAGCATTGGGAGATCAAAATTGAGAGTAGGAGTGTGCTATAGGCCTAATGACTCTGATGAGTATAATAAGGAACTACAGGGAAATAGTGGGCCAGTAAATCAGAGAGTCTTATAATGGGAGATTTTAATTTCCCAGATATTGACTGGAATTTGGGGGCTGGTCACTCACACACTAGCAAGGCTTTTGTGGATTTATTGGATGACTGTTTTCTACATCAGCATGTTTGGGAGGCAATTAGAGGGAGGAATACTCTTGATTTGATTATCAGCAGTGATTCTTCATGCATTAAGAATCTGCAGATAAATGAACCACTAGGTGGCAGTGATCACAGTGTGCTGAAGTGGGATTTACTCAAAGAGGTAACTACCATTAGGGGTAAAAGGAAGGGTTATTGCTTTCGTAAAGGCGACCACGATGGACTGAGACAGTATTTAAATTCTATACAGTGGGACCAACTGAGATGTTACCAACAGCAAATGCAAGATGGGAAGCATTCAAAGAACTTATCTTGGAAGCTACTAGGCTTTACATACCAACTAAGAAATATTGTTCAAGGTTTAGGCCTAAATGGATGTCAGATGAACTAATGAGGCATATGGCAGAGAAGAAACATGCATGGGATACATACAAATTAACACATGACACAGAAGCCTATGATAGATATAAGTTGATCTGTAACCAAGTTACAAAGGAGGTTAGGCAGGCGAAGGCAGATTACGAGAAATCTTTGGCAAGGGATGCAAAGAAAAACAGCAAAGAGTTCTTTACTTATGTAAACTCTAGAAGGAAGGGGATGAATCAGATTGGACCACTTCATATCGATGGGTCAACTGTTGATGATCCTACTCGGGTAGCTAACAAACTAAATGAATATTTTGCATCGACATTCACACATGAGGAGTTATTTAGCGAGGGGAATGCCAGAGGTGTATTCAACTCTAGCAGTAAGCTAGAGAATCTTGTAATAACTGAGAGTAAAGTGGAGGAGAAATTGTTGAAGATAAACACAAGAAAGGCACCCGGGGTGGATGGGATCTATCCAGTTATATTAAAGGAGGCAGCAGAAGAAGTAAGCAAACCCTTAGCCATAATTATGAGAGCTTCCTTGGACTCAGGGGAGGTACCCACAGACTGGAGATGTGCAAATGTGACCCCCAATTCACAAAGGAGGATCAAAGGCTGACAAGTAATTATAGACCTGTGAGTTTAACTTCTGTTCCAGGAAAATTAATGGAGGCACTAGTTAAAGAAGCACTGCAGGATTTAGACAAGACTTCAGTTATAGCTCAGACACAGCATGGTTTTGTTAAGAGGAAGTCTTGCCTGACCAATTTGATTGGATACTACGATGCAGTCACAAAGGAACTGGATGCAGGGAATAACTTTGATATTATATACTTGGATCTTAGAAAGGCGGCCCCAGGTGCCAAGCAATTTATTAGTGACTAAGTGATTCCCAGCGATATATAGAGTGTTCTAAAAATAAACAAGTTTCTTTAATTTCCTTGTTAAAATCCTATAATTTTTTGTGAAGCAGCTCTTTATCTTACAATCAGTAAGTGAAGACACAGAAAGGAAACTCACCTTTCTTATTTTTTCTCTTATTCTCACTTTTACTAATCTAACTTACACAGCCGCTTGGTCACTAAGAGGCACTGCTCTTGCCTCCACGTGGTGGGGCTGGTAACCTGGGAGAGGAAAGTAACACTCCCAGGGCCAAAAGAGCAAACATGAGTAGTAAATTAACTACTAGTACTATAGGGCTTCAAGAGAAAGCTCTACCAAGTAGTGAAACAGAAAACACAAAATCAAAGAGACAGAAGACAGATATGGACCCACCAAAAATACCAACATTCATTGTCATACATGCGACAGGAGATCAGACATTAGGAAGTATGTCTCCGTTTGTAATCCAGGAAACATTAGAGGGTCTAGTAGGATCTCCCAAGTCAGTTTGATGGCTGAGATCTGGAGACATACTAGTGGAAACAGAAAATCCCAAACACTCCCAGAAATTACTTTCAACAACAATTTTTGGAAGAATGCCAGTAGTTGTAACACCACACAACACACTGAATTGAATTCTTCCAGAGGGGTGATCTCAGAGTGGGACCTCTTTAATATGTCAGAGGAAGAGCTCACAGAAGAATTAAGAAGCCAAGGAGTTACAGGAGTGAAGAGAATTAATATCCGAAGGGATGGAAATATAATTCCAACAAGAACCCTTATCATAACATTTAATACTCCAAAACCTCCAGCAGCAATCAAAGCAGGATATCTGAACTGCCAAGTACGACAATACATACCAAATCCACTACGTTGTTACAAATGTCAGAAATTTGGACATTCACAAATGGCATGCAGAAACTCAGCAACCTGTGCAAAGTGTGATTCTAAAGAACACGAGACTACAGTTTGCTCTGCCAACATCTTGAAATGTACAAACTGTAAAGGGGAACACCCAGCCTACTCAAAAACGTGTGAAAAATGGAAACAAGAGAAACTAATTCAGAAATACAAAACAGAACACAACACAACGTACCAAGAAGCAAGGAGAATAATACAGCCACGGCCTACAAACAAGCCAACATATGCACAAGCAGTAATCCAATATAAATCAGTAGAAGTTCAAACCGAAATTTCCATGATGCCAAAAGAATTATCTACTGGATTGAAGGCACAGAAACAGGAGAAAATAGTGAATACCTCAATTTCTCTTCACACAGAACAGATATCCACAAATCAGCATCACAACGAAAACCGACCTAAACTTATAAACACCAAAGAAACTGAACAGATGGAAATAGGAAAAATAAACACAATTGAAGAACCAGTATTAGAAATTTTCGCAGAAGAAGATATGGACATGGACCGACCAAACTATCCTAAAAAAGATAAGACAAAGCATAAGAATGCTCCATTTCGGAAGCAACCCGGAAGCCCTAGAAAAACCAAATAATGGATCAGTTCATCCAGTGGAATTGTAGAGGACTACGGTCCAATTACGACGATGTCCAGTATTTAATAACACAACATACGCCAATATGTTTTTGTCTACAAGAGACATACCTTAGATAACAAGACACCCTTTCAGTGAAAAATTATAGACTGTATAGGAAAGACAGATTAAGAGAAAGGTCAACATATGGAGGTGTAGCCATCTTAGTCCATAACCATATCCCAACCGAACACATTCCTTTAAACAGCAATATAGAAGCGATAGCTGTAAGAATAACACTTGAAATTTTGGGTAACCATCTGTTCAACGTACCTTCCACCAAGACCAAATATATCATTTGAGGAAATAGACCAACTAATCTCCCAACTCCCATCACCTTTCTGTATAATGGGAGACCTGAATGGCCATAGTCAACTGTGGGGAAACACTGATATCAATAGTCGAGGATGGATAATAGAAAGAATAATAGACTATCATAACCTTTCTCTACTCAATAATGGCAAACATACGTATTTTCACTTTCCTAGTCGCACAACCTCAGCAGTAGACCTAACCATATGCACCCCTTCACTCCTACCGGAATTAAAGTGGCAAGTAATAGAAAACCCATACAGCAGTGACCACTACCCAGTAATCACCATACTGACCAGAAACCTTCCTTGCCACCCAAACAGACCACCCTGCTGGAAAATAGAAAAAGGTAACTGGGAAAAATTTAGAGAACTGGCAATATTTAATCCACAAATCATCCAAGAAACATCGGTCGATGATGCTCTAAAGCACGTCACAGATACCTTAATACAAGCAGCCAAACAAACAATACCCACAACCTCGACTCGTTTTCCATTGCACCCAAAATCCTGGTGGGACGAAAATTGCATAAAAACAAGAAGAGAACAAAACAAAGCCTGGAATAAGTTCCGGAGATATCCTACAACAGATAATCTGATAAAATTTAAGCAAGCACGAGCACTAGCTAGGTATACACGGAAAAAAGCCAGAAAAACTTCCTGGATCCAGTTTACTTCCTCTATAAATAGAACAACAAACATAAAAATAATATGGAATAAAATAGGAAAAATGAATGGGAAGTATAAAAACCAACCATCACTAGTATTACATTGGAATGGAGAAAGCATTACCGAACCATCAGAGATAGCTAATATACTAGGTGAAACGTTTGCTAAAGTATCGTCCAAACAATCCTACAATACTGAATTTTTGACCTATAAGGAGAAAACGGAAAAAAACAGAATTAATTTTAATACTAAAAGGATTGAACCCTACAACCAACCAATTACAATACGCGAATTACGTCAAGCAGTATCACAAACAAAACTAAGTGCAGTTGGATCAGACAACATACACTATGATATGCTTAAACACCTAAAGCAGGAGGCGCCTCTGTAGCCAGGTGGGAAGGAGCAGCAGTGCGTAGCACACGTTTCTTGATTAGACCGGGGTTCGAGCCCGTCACCACCAAATATGGAGGATGTGGAAAGGTCAGGGAATGACCACCGCATTTCCCGGAGCAATATGGCCTTAGTTGCTAATGCTCCTAAAAACCAAATAACAAACAAACAAACCTAAAGCAGGAAGAGATAAAAAACCTCCTTCAACTGTACAACCACATATTTCTAGAAAATGAATACCCTGAAGCGTGGCATCATGCAATAGTATTAGCTTTCCAAAAACCCAATAAAGATCAGAAGGACCCAAACAACTATCGTCCGATAGCCCTCACAAGCTGCTTAAGCAAAGTACTAGAGAAGATCATCAACAAAAGATTAGTCTGGTTTTTGGAGACAACTAACTGGTTCACCAATATGCAGTGTGGGTTTAGACACAATCGATCCATATTAGATCACCTTGTACGAATAGAAGCAGATATAAGAGATGCATTTATAACCTCAAAGCATATGGTTACTGTATTTTTTGATATAGAAAAGGCTTATGACACGGCATGGAGACACGGTATATTACAAGATATCCACGATGCAGGATTCAGAGGACATTTACCACTATTCATTCAAAATTTCATGAAAAATAGAACATTTCAAGTTAGAGTACAAAACACCATGTCAAAATCATATAAACAAGAAGAAGGAGTTCCGCAAGGGTCTGTCCTGAGTGCCATACTATTTTCAATAAAAATAAATAGCATCACAAAACAACTACCACCCACAGTGTCATATGCACTATATGTAGATGACTTCAGTATCTCATATCAAGCACAGAACATGGGAACAATAGAAAGACAACTACAATGTGCAATTAACAACGTTAGTCATTGGGCCCAGAAAAACGGGTTTAGAATATCAAAAGAAAAAACAGTCTGCATACATTTCTGTAGAAAACGAAATTTACATCCCGAACCTGAACTAATATTGCAAGGTAACACAATACCAGTTAAACAAAGTGTAAAATTTCTTGGACTTATTCTAGACAGCAAATTGACCTTTGTAGAACATATAAAAGAACTACGAATAAAATGTATGAAACAACTTAATATTCTTAAAGTCTTAACAACAACATCTTGGGGGGGGGGGGAGACCGTTATACCCTGCTCAACATGTATAAAGCACTAGTAAGGGCAAAAATAGATTATGGAGCACCGGTTTATGCATCAGCAAGAAAGAGTGCCCTCAAATGGCTAGATCCAATACCAGTTAAACAAAGTGTAAAATTTCTTGGACTTATTCTAGACAGCAAATTGACCTTTGTAGAACATATAAAAGAACTACGAATAAAATGTATGAAACAACTTAATATTCTTAAAGTCTTAACAACAACATCTTGGGGGGGGGGGCAGACCGTTATACCCTGCTCAACATGTATAAAGCACTAGTAAGGGCAAAAATAGATTATGGAGCACCGGTTTATGCATCAGCAAGAAAGAGCGCCCTCAAATGGCTAGATCCGATTCACCATAGTGCAATTCGAACAGCAACAGGAGCTTTCCGCACATCCCCTATGTACAGTCTCTATACAGAGGCTAATGAACCACCACTGTTCCTGAGGAGACAACAATTGTCATTGCTGTATGCTTACAGGATAAGACCCATAAGAGACCATCCGACTTGGACAACTTTATTCTCGCCAAAATGGGAAAACATATATAAGAACCGCAAAAGAGCAAACCAGCCTCTAGGCATCAGACTACAGGAGCTACTGATTACACATGACCTAAAAATAGACAACGTTGCAAACCAAGAAGGATATATAGATCCACCATGGATAAACCATACCACAGCCTATGAACTCCTCACACAAAACTGGAATAAAAATACTTTGTCAGACAGCAACTTTCAACAACTGCATGCAGCACATAGAATGCAATATCCCAATCACATACCAATATATACAGATGGATCAAAATCAGAGACCCACGTAGGAGCAGCAGCAGTATTCCCAGATATTACATTGTCACGCCAACTCCCAAAAGAATGCAGTGTCTACACTGCAGAATTAGTAGCAATTCAGATAGCCCTGGAGCATTTCAGAACCACCTACCACTTGAGAGCAGTAATATACTGTGATTCATTAAGTGTAATCCAAGTCATACAAAACACAAGCAATATAACCCATCCAGTACTCTGGCAAATTAAACGGATACTAACAGACTTCACAAATAAAAAACAAGATATACGTTTCTGCTGGATACCAGGACACAAAGGGATAAAAGGAAATGAAGAAGCGGATAGAATTGCAAAATCAACCAATAACCTTCAAGAACAATATTTCACAGTTCCATATAATGACTACAAGCCAATCATTAAAAATCGCTGTCTAACCCAATGGCAAGAACTCTGGCAAAAACAAACATGGAATAAATTATATGAAATAAAACCAAAAGTTGAGCACTGGAAAACGAGCATAAGGAAATCAAGGAGAGAAGTAGTTCTGACCAGATTGCGGATAGGCCATATGCATTTAACAAATGGTCATCTATTACGTGCAGAAGAACCCCCAAGATGCCAAGTATGCAATACTATCCAAACAGTTAAACATATACTAATAGAATGCCCAACATATGGAAATGATCAACACCGAATTTTTTCATCATTATATAAAGGAAACCAAAACATCACCCTTGAAGATCTTATAGGTGACAAAGAACACGTGTCAGATATTTTTAGATTCATACAAATAATCAACATATACCATCTGCTGTAAATAATAGTATAAAACCGCAGAAACAGTTAACCTTTCACATTCGAACAAGATTTATATAAAGAGAACATTGTATAATCAATGAACTTGCACACTATGATCTCCGTTGTCGATGCGCCAATAAACACCAAAACAACAACAACTTAGAAAGGCTTTTGATACTGTTGCACATGGAAGACTGCTGCACAAATTGGAGCAGTGTGGCATTGGAGGCAAATTGCTGCTGTGGATAAAGGGGTGGCTGAGGGGGAGAAGACAGAGAGTGGTAATCAATGGACACTGCTCGTCGTGGACTAATGTTATTAGTGGAGTCCCTCAGAGCTGGGTCCATTATTGTTTTCTGTATTCATAAATGATATTGATGATGGTATATCAAGCTTAATGTCGAAGTTTGCAGATGATACAAAGGTAGGCAGGGTTGTCTAGGACACTACTGACACTATGCTGCTGCAACAGGATCCGGAAAGGTTGAGCAGATGGGCTGAGAGGTGGCAAATGAAGTTTAACATTGACAAATGTAAAGTACTACACATGGGAAACAGCAACCCCAGAGCAATGTATCAACTCTGTGGTACTACACTGACAGTGGTAGAGAATGAAAGGGACCTGGGGGTGGTTGTGCAGGCAGATATGAAGTTCTCTGAGCAGTGCAGACGGGCGGCAAGAGTAGCTCATGGTGTATTGTCAATGATATATAGGAATTTTTCTAGCAGGGATAAGGAGGTGATTATTCCCTTGTATAAGGCAATGGTCAGGCCACACCTAGAGTACTGTATACAGGTCTGGAGGCCTCATTTCAAGAAGGATGTAGAGCTGCTGGAACGAGTACAGAGAAGGGCAACAAGATTAGTGAATGGAACAAGGGGTGCTCTTACGAAGAAAGGCTTATGTTTTGCAAATTACAGTGTCTGGAGACTAGGCACCGGCGAGGTGATCTGATAGAGGTGTATAAAGCCTTGAATGGTTTGAGCATGCTCAATGCTGATGGGATTCTTCCTCTAGCTCAGAATAATCACCTGAGAGGGCATAAATTCAAATTGAGGAAAGACAGATGTAGGATAGACGTGCGGAAATTTGCCTTTAGCCAGTGGGTGGTTGGTTGGTGGAACAGACTTCTATCCCTTGTCGTGGAAGTTGATAGCCTAAATAAGTTTAAGGCTCAGCTGGACAGGTATTTCGAACGAACAGAGGGGTGAAGTGGAAGTGGTTTTTTTTTTTTTTTTTGGCTGATGCTGCATAAGCTTTCTTTCTTGCATCAAATGCCTCTGCTAATGCTAAAAGAGGAAGGTTGCCACTGCCATTGAATTTACTCAATTCCTTCAAAAGCTCTAAACACCTCAGTCAGATCTCTTCACAGATGCTAAGTCTATAGATGCTGCAATTTGTAGAACTGAAGCACTTCCTGGTCTGTATTGGCCAAATGCACCAATTTAGTGAAAAAGTGGGGTTCTATTTCAATACCAGCACTGAAATAGTTCCCTGCTTCTTTACTCAAGTTTGATAATTTGTTGACAAAAAAAAAAAAAAAAAAAAAAAAAGACTAATTATTACATAGCAACTGTTTTATGAACATATTTATTATGTTATTTTGGATGACGTTAATAAAAAAAAATATTTTTTTTAAAATAAAAGAAATGTAACTTCATATGCTATGTCCAACCATTTGCTGGCCTTTTGTTGCCAGCAAATTCATTATTACTGCTATAATATTATGTATATTTTACACAGGCTGGTGGTATAGAATGCATTACTGATGTTCTCTGTGAAAGGGAACAAGGAGAGATTGTTCGCAGTGAAGCTGCTGGGCTTCTTGCGCAGATCACAGCCCCATGGATGGATAGTAGCAGTGCTACTTTAAAGGGACTTGGAAACTATATGGAAAAATTAGTACAGGCTCTTACAGGTAACTGATTGTTTCTGAACTGATGACTATCTTTTATCTCTCTTACTCTATCTCAGATTTTTTTTTCAGTTAAACAAATCTACAGTGAACTTGAATTATTCACAGCACTGATGTTTTCCTTATAAGCTTGTAAAAGTATAAGTTGATCATGCTGTGTATCTGGTCTGTCAAGGAGAGTGGGGAGGCAGGGCAGTAACTTGGGTAAATACAGCTGGATAAAATGAAATTTCATTGAAAGATTTGTATTATGTCTTGCATCTCTTAAAAATGGCTGTACAATAAAAGCCCTCCTAACTTGCCTCTGCTTAGCCACTCATCCAATTAACCAACCCTCCCCTGCTTCCCACCTTAAACCATACTGTCTGATGCTCATGGCACATTACAGTGTGATGTGGACACCGGTCTAGTATGCTTCTGGCTAGCATAGTACACCACCTGTCTGAAGACCGTCCTTACAGCAATAAAATTATTTGTTATTGTAATTACACTATGTAATTTAATTAAATATTACTTAAATGAACAAAGCATGGTTTTGAAAAGAAAGAGTAGTTGATTCTATGAACACTAAGTTGGATGCTCTGGAAAGACTTGGTAAGCGAAAGTCTAATAATAATAAAAAAAAAATTGCTATTGAAATAGGTGTGGGTGAGACAAATGCAAAAGATGGGAAAAATAGATCATGAAATGTAAAAGGTTTTTTCAGTCAGTTTGTTTCACAATAGTCATAAAATTTTCTCCACTTAGGAAAAAAAAAAAATAGAGTAAAAGACAGTGCATTATGGCTGCAGTTTATGCAAGAAAGACAACACAGCTCCAATGAGCAGATCCATAAAAGCAACATTAAAGGCCTAGATTTTACAACAAAAGATATAGCAAGTGAAAGATATTTGGACTTTAGAAAAAATGTCATGGTATTCATGTATTGAGTATTAGTGAGGAGAGGTGATCTGCTGATCATCCTACTGCTCTAACATTTACAGAAGGTTTAAGGTGATTTATCAAAAGAGAGTAACTCTGTAGTATGGGCAAAATAAGTCTAAGCTATAAGATGTTCCTACAAAAATGATAGCGAAAAAAAGGGGGCAGCCTGCAGCACCAGGATACAAAAAAATCCAAAAAGAGGATCATGGTAGCCACCTGTAACAGTGCAACTGTAATTCACAAATTGCCCCTTTTTTATTGTTAGTAAATCAACTAATCCTAGAGCTTTTAAAAAAATAAATTGTTCACCTTTACCAGTTTACTGCCACACACAGAAATCAGCATAGATGGAGTCTGCATTATTAAATAACATATTTTTGAATGAATTTGTATAAGGGTCATGTTTTTACCACCAAATGTAACATCCTTGATCAAGGACATTTCAAGGCAGTAACAGTGGTAAATGATGCAAGAAAGCAAGCTTATACAGTATCAGCCAAAAAAAAAAAAAAAAGCCAACACTCCTGTAACAGTTTATCTAGTTCTTCCATGAATTTATTCAAACTACCTACCTCCACAACACCAGATGGGAGTTTGTTCCAACAATCAACTACCTCTGGCTGAAGGCAAATTTCCACACATCTGACTGCAACCTTGAACACCTTGATCAGATCTCCTCGTAGGTGCCGTCTCCAGATGCTGAAACTTGCAAAACAAGCTTTTTCTGGTAAGAGCACTCCCCCTCACCAATCTTGTTACTCTTCTCTGCACCCATTCTAACAGATCTATGGCCTTCCTAAAATGAGGCTTTGAGACATGTATGTAGCATTCAAGATGTGGGATAATCCTTCTTATCCCTGCTGGCAAAATTCCTGTATATCATTGACAAAACCCCATGAGCTGGCCTGGCAGCCTGTCTGCACTGCTCAGAGAACTTCTGACTGCACAATTGCCAGGTCTTTTTCATTCTCCACTGCCCCAAGTATGGTACTACACAGCTGGTATGTTAATCTGGGATTACTGCTCCCCCATATGTGAGTACCTTGCATTCTCAATATTAAATTTCAATTGTCACTCCTCAGCCTATCTGCCTAATTTGTTTTAAACTGCCTAATCTGGACTGTATAAGGTGAACGTTTTTGAGCTTAATTTTGGAAAAAAAATAGAAAAGAAAATAGAAAAAAAAAAATATATATAGGTCTTATTGAATCATAAAAAGTCATCAATATGTTCACAAATGCTTATGCATGTTTACAATATAGCACTAACATGGAATGAAATTCCAAGTTCAACATTTACTAAATCTTGGCGAAAATTTTGGCCTGAGGTTGTAATGCTAATGAAAGTCCTGAAAACTTTTAACTGATTTAAGGAAAATTGGAGGTTCCAAAGGTTTATGGAAAAAAGATATACAACAGCTATGTCTTGGATGTCAGGACTGTCAACAAATTAGTGACAATAAATCATCACTGATTCGTTGGAAGGTGAAATTATGGACAATGCAAAAATCATGCACATCAAGATAGGAACAGATGGATCTTAATAGAGGAAGTTGAATCAAATCTAGGGCCAAAAACAGTGTAGATACAGCTTTACATTATATATAGAACAACAGCCAGATTCAACAGTCAGTGATATGTTGTTTATAAAAAAAAAAAAAGTGGAAAGATTAGCTTGTGAAATGGTACTTTTTAGCATCTAAAGATAATGAAATGTGATAAAATAGATGAAAAATTACTGATTTTATGTATATTAATGACTATGCTTCAAAATGTCACATTTTAATCATGCAAACAGATGAAAATTACTGACTTTTTATGTGCATGAATATGTTTTTGAGCGAAAAATAATTCTTATATCATAAATGTATGCTTTTTTTCATGATTCTTTGCTTTTACCAACTTTTTCATTTAATTGATCAACTAATGATCATGTTGGATAAGAGGGTTCCACTGATATCTTTTTTTTTTAATTCATGAATAATGCATGTAATAATTAAGAAGGCTCTTAATGTTTGCGAGTGATATGTTCCTGGAAATTGCCATGGATATTAAAACAGTGAATATTAAGACTGAAACCTTATGGGGGAAAAAAAGAGGTTAGGTGGACCTCTCTTGTGGAAATATGAGGCAAATGTTCATGATCAATAAGAAGTAACATGTGATAACCATACTTTTTACAACAAAAATAAATATGAACATTATGAATATGTTTTATACAAAGAATAAATAAAATAATAAAATGCAAAAAAATTTAATTTTCTAATTATGACGACATGGAAAAGATAATGAGGGTTGCAGTGATATAGGAGGAAATTAGAAATTGGGATCCTCTAAGATCTTTCTATGTGAATTACAAGATTCTGCAGTTGTGATGTTATTAAACTTGTTATGAACATATGCTTTGTCTTTCTAGGACTTTGTCTACACTTCCTCAAAGAGTCCATTTCAAACACCTGGTTAGCCAACACCTTAGACATTCCAAAATTTGCCAGTTCCTTGAGCAACAGATGAAGCTTTTGAATCTTCTTTCGCCTTGCATTCTTTGAGATTGTTGAAACCATCTCCAGCTATGTTATGTGCCAAACTCACAATCCTCTGTAGCTCTGGACTGATGTGGTGAAAGTTTTCACACCACAAATACCTAACGTCAGGCAACAGCTTTCTCCAGCAACATGATTTTATTTCACTTAGAGGTTCCTTTATATTTGTTATACAATCAGTAATGTATTTTGTCCAGCAGTCATTGACTGACAGAGGAATCTGGTAGAGAATTCTTGCAGATGTGCAGTATATGTATGACTTAAATGTGGCAATAAGACCCTGATCCATCTATACCTCTGTGGTATAACTGCGTAGAGACAGCTGCATATGAGTATACTGGGAATGTAATGTAGGCTTGAATATTAACTACCTGCAGATAATTGAAGCTGAGAATTTTAAACACTGTACAAAGAGACTTAATCCATGAATAATCAAAACTGTATTTTGAATGGGATAAAAATGTAAGGAATACAGTAAAGTCCTGATTTTATGGACTAATAGGGAGAAGGGGTGTCTGTTATTGCAGAATGTCCATTAAATAGTAAGTTTTTTCTGAGACCATTTTTATCCCACAAAACTAACAACTTAAAGTTGTTACTCTGTGCATTAGAAACACCAAAATAAAGTTAAATAATAAAAAAACATGGCACCTCTGTAGCTAGGTGGGCAGGAGCAGCAGTGCATAGCACACACTTCTTGATTAAACTGGGATTCGAGCCTGTGACCACCAAATACGGAGGATACGAAAAGGTAAGGGAATGACCACCGCATATCCCCGGAGCAATATGGCCTTAGTTGCTAATGCTCCTAAAAACCAAATAACAAACAAACAATAAAAAACAAGCTTTTATTTATCTTGATTTTATTGGTTGAAAAATTTTATGTAGAGTAGAAGATAATTTACTGTGAACATATATCATGCGATTTTTCTCTTTTTTTTTTTGGCTGATGCTGCATAAGCTCATACACTTGCTTTCTTGCATCAATGTGGGTAGTTGGTTGGTGTAACAGACTTCCATCTTTTGTTGTGGAAGTTGATAGCCTAAATTAATTTAAGGCTGAGCTGGACAGGTATTTGGAATGAAAGGAGGGGTGAAATGGGAGCGGTTTTTTTTTTTTTTTTTTTTTGGCTGATGCTGCATAAGCTTGCTTTCTTGTATCATATGCCTCTGCTAATGCTAGTGGTCAGGTTAAAAAATATCATGGCAGCTGACATTTCAGTGTGTACATATTTCCCACTCAGCTTTGGATAAGCAATAAGAAATAGTTGAAAATGAGAAGAATGAACTTAAATTTATTCTTAATTTTAAAACATTATTGCATAATAAGATCAAAAAGCATCATTAGAAACAAGTCTTGTTACCCAAAAGATATTATTACATTGGCTGTATTGAGGTCAATTTTGTGGCTTTTACTCCTAGAATTGAGCCTCAAAGAAATATTTAAGGCTAGCTGTTTCCAAACTTATAGTCTTAAATATTTTATCAAAATTTCACACAAATATTACTTTTTTTGGTAAAATTTGTGTGAATATACACCAAACACTGATTACATATCTAGAGGTAATCTGATTGTTAGAGCACATAACATAAAACATCCAAAAATGGCATTAGCATATTAGACATTAATCTTGTTAGGCAGTGGGAAAGTTAGATACTGTGTAATTTTTACCAATGGCACTGCATGCAAATAAAAGTTAAATATGTAAAGAAATCTAAAAGAATTATCATATGCATGAGGTATTCTTGTGGATTGTTGTAATATTTTGCCAATTGCGATTATGTGTTTTCGTTAGCAGGAATGGTTGTACAACTATTAGTTAGATTTTAAATGGGAAACAAAAATATATATATACATATATATATATAGTTACCAACAATTTTCAAACTAGGTTAGTTTTGTGAATGATTAAACACCTAACCTGTGTGATGGATGAAATATGATTAAGATGTGAACCATGAGCAGTCAAAGCAGTTTCCTGTAATCCAAAAACAGGGGATCTCAAAAACTTAGCCAACAATCTGCAAATCAACAAATGGTAAAGTTTCAACCTGCAAGGCTCTCGCTTTGTATTATTAATTGATAAATTAATTGTTACAACTGTTGAGAAAATTAAATGTATATACATTGTTGCAATATAATATAATTCATTTTGTAAAGTTAAATTCTTCTCTTCTCTTCAGGCTTACATGAAAGTAAGCAGTAAATCTGCATTATTCATCAAACAAAACTGACTGACACACACACACACACTAAAAATGACACCAACACCTGGCGATTTCTTGGCATTGGGATCATTCAAGATTCTTCCACAATCTTGATGCCTTAATAAAAATGTTGAATGGGATGTGTTCAGTATGTTGGGGGGAAATTGATCTAAATCATCAATATAAGAATAGGATGTAATCTATTTAATTTACTTATATTGATGTAATCATCAATATAAGTAAAAATAGGATGCTAATAATTTAGCCTTTAAATATATATATATTTTAATTAAATATATATATATATATTTAAAGGCTAAATTATGCAGTAGAACCATTAGAATAAAGTATAAAAAAAAAATCCATAATTTTTCTAATAACGTCTTATTCCTGAACTCCCCCTCCCCACTAAAAGCTTCTGTTTACTCCAGGAAATACATAGTAGGAGGATTACCTTCATTGTTATAGTTGCCACACATGGTGCTCAATTAACAGTGGGCTGCATGTTTTTGGACATCATGCAGTAATGGAAATTACGTGTAACACATGTAATTTCTAATATACATCCATACATTGAGGATACATGCTATCACATATCCACAGTTGGCTTACTCCCTTTATCATTTGGTGCACCATGGCCATAGTTGCTGATGTGCCTAACAAATCTCTAAACCAACCAACCCTTTATCATTGAAATGCTCTTTTTTTTTTTTTTTTTTTTCCGAGAACAAAATTTCATGTGAAGATTATCTCAATTTCCAAGCCAAGTTTCAGGCTTCACTTATTTAACATTGAATTAAAGGAAAATTATTTTGCTTAGCCATCAGTGTGTAAGTTAATTCATGAACTTCTCTTTCCATTAAGGTATATTGATAATTCCATAGAGAAAGTTCTTGTGTTGTTGGCTCTTTTCAGTTTTTCATTCGACTTCTTTTTGTCACTGTATTAATTTAAATTTCTCATTGAAGCTCTTTTAAATTTAACAGCTATTTTACTGAAATCAGTTTTTTAATGCCATATTTAGATCTTGTTGAGCAGACTAAAAGCAATGAAGTAATGCTCTTAGGTACAGCTGCCTTGGCCAACTTATCCTTCCTTGACTCTGGTGCTTGTGAATGGATGAAGAAGCACAGAACAGCTAGTGTATTGGTGTCTGCATGTAAACAAGGATCTGCTAAAAACTCTCTTTTTATCAAAGATCAAGTTAGTTTCTAAGTTTAATTTTGTTATAAATTTAGGATTCTTTAAATTTCACTTAATTTAAAGTGCAAATTTTGAAATTTTTTATTTCACAAATAAAAAATTCACACATTAACATAGAAGTATACATATTAACATTTTCAGTTTAATCTTTGTTATTCATATAACAATACAGAATACAAAAGTAAATGAATTGCTCAAAGCACTCTGCACGAAATGTATGTTCGTGCATCTCTTCACAGAGATGGACCCAAACTGACTTATGGGCTTACTCACATAGCTTTATTATATTATCCAAAATGTATTAGCTATAATTTCTTTCAGTTCATAAAGGTTCCTACATTTATTTGTATGTACTCCATTCTTAACACACACACACACACACACACACAGAAATTATTTTTCTTGAAAAGGGAACCGAGTTTGAGTTCCTGTAAGAGTATAGTATTTGAAACACACAATTTATGTTGTCACAGTCCATTTTTGTACATTCCTGTAACCATATAAAGAATCACAAAAGGTTATTTTCTGGTATGCATCATTCTTGCAGAACTTTTCTGCATCTATCTGCAGCAAGTTGAACATTTTGGTTGTATTTTCCAGAAGAATCTTCAGAGTTTGTCCAATTTGTTGAGGAATTTCTCTACCAATGTATAGCTGTGGTGCAGGGTTTATCAATGACATTTTCAAGTGCTGGCACATCTAATCTCCCTGTGGGCTCTTGTATGAGTATGTGTATATTCTTCTTGATTGTCTGCTGTACCCAAGGTGGGTGTTGAGATTTGAATACAAATTGGCCCTTGAGTTAGTGAAGGAATACCAACTACTCTGTTAAGCCATCTCAAGGAAGGATACACTTTAAGATGGGGCAGGTTCCTAATTCCCACAAAAAAAATCTTTTCTAGTAGCCCATAAAGCAAGCAGCTCTCACCCAAGATCAACTGATTCAGCCAAGGCTTAAAAAAGCAAGTTTCTCCCATCTTGGAAGGAAGTATTTCTCAACTTTGGACCAATTCTTTGGCAGCAAAAAAGAAATTGTATTCACATCTGTAATTTATTTATTTCACTAAGATAAAGCATCTTAGTATATCTTCATTTATTGCTATATTTCTGCAATATATATACAGGATGTTTTTGAAAGATCTCCTTATACTTTGAGAGCCTGTTCTACTGAGCCAGAGAGGAAAAAAGTTCACAGAAACATAGGTCTGGAAATGCTTCTCTTTTTGAATTATAGCCTGTTTTCTTTTTTTTTCATAGAGCTAAGGTAAGGAAGCTTATCAAGTTAATTTTTTAAATTAAGTAATTAATGCACACTGGAAGTGACCATTTTTGAACTTTCCTTTGTGTCTGCATCAGAGCAAGTGTTTGAAATGACTTCCTTTTTGGTTGTTGAACTCATTTGAAAATTATTGGAGTGTCCTGAATTGTTTGCCAGTTGTGTCCATGGCTCAGAGAGCTTCTGCAGCAAACCAGGATAGTGTAAACAGAAGCCTTGAAGTGTCCTCATAAGAAGAAATACAGGATTTAAATCAGGAGAGCATGTAGTTGGTCAGCCTTACCAATCCAGTAGCCAGGATATTTATTATAAAGAAATTCTTAAACAGTTAGGCTAATATACACTGGAGGTCCCATCATGAGTGAACTACATTTGATGGTATTTTTCAAATGGAACTTCTTTCAACAATGATACCAGCCCAAATGTTCCAATGTGACTGGGGGATAACACAAGGATTTTTCTATGCCTGTTGTGAAAAGTTCATAATGATATCTCTTGTGAGTTGTGATTTATCCATGAAAAGTAGACAACAGAAAAGAAAGTTCAGTACACTGCTGCAGAAACTGTTAACAAAACACAGTCTGTGGATGAAAATCACCTTGCAGGAGGGCCTACATTTACAGTATGTGATATTGGTAGAGTTGCCACTCACAAAGAATTTTCCATGCAGTGGTACCTGACAATGTGTAGCACGTAATAGTGCTGCTGCATTTCTCATGCTAGTTCCAGGAGCTTCCTACATGTCTTCCACCTGTTCTTCTAAAGCAGGTATTTGGACAATCTTGGCTCTTCCCCAGCCAGTGGTAGCAGATGAAAAGGATCCTCTCTTTCAAAGACGCTGAGGAATGGCTGAAAAGGTATCTTTGGCTAGACATTGTCATTGTGGAAAAGTTTCCTGGTAGAGATGCTGAGCTTCACTGCTGTTCTTGTTCAGTCATCCATAACTGAAATAAATGTCTTCCATTTCAGCATTAGAATACTGATTATTTATAGTCAAGGTAAAAAATAACGTGGATTGAAAACAACAACAGGAATACTGATTCACTTACAGGTAACTTCCAGACAACTGACGAACAGAACAACCAATGACTCACTTTAAGAACAGTTACCTTACTCAGAAGAAGATGAATTCATTTCAAAATTCTCATGCATTATAGTGACATTGGATATGCAAATTATTCAGATTTACCTATCATCTTGTTTATTGATAGGCATATTTGTCTTCACTCTATGAAAAAAAAAGAAAACTGAATATAATTCAGAAGGGAAGTATTTCCAGACCTTATCCACATGAACCTTTTCATGCATATGCTCAATAAAACATGCTCCCCAAGTTTGAGACCTTTCAAAAACACCCTGTAGAGATTGTATCAGGATCTGAAATTGGAAAGGTTCAAAATTTGTTTGCCTTATATCCCAAGCTGACAGATATGGAATCTAATACCTGCACTTAGCCAGGATGTAAGGTCTTTAGAATATGATAACATTAAATTCTAGAATCAAAGATAAAATACATATAAACACTGTGTGGGATAAATTTACTCTTCTTCAATAAACTTTATTAAATTTATATTTAATACTTTTATTATTTTATTCAGAATTGTTGCTATTATTTAACAGTAATCACTTTTGAGAGTTCTGATTTATAACATATTTTTAACTTAGTGTAATTGGGCTGTTTATAATCCGATATTCATAAAAGAGTAATAAAAAAAATTCATTAGTAAGATCCTTTGGTTCAAAATGTAGACCATTTTAGTAATATATATTTAATTTGTAAATATTTAAAGAAGTTGTTGTTATAAAGCACTGATTTTTGAATTCTATTTAGGTAGCAACAGTCCTTGCAAACATGTCTGCAACAAGTTCTTGTAGGCCAGAAGTTGCTGCTTCAGGTGGTCTAGTTCTACTGCTTTGCCTTCTCCAAGTTCGACCCTCAGTAACTCACAACCCAACAGAATTAGCAGCATGTGAGAGGGTGCAACAGAAATCATCTATTGCTCTTTCAAGGTTATGTGGAGATAAAATTACAGCCAATATGGTTGCTGAAATGCAGGGTAAGATTAAAATAATCTGCTGTCATGTTTTGTAATTACATGTTTATTTTTTTCTTGGCTTAACAAATCAAATTTATATGGTGCTTGGGAGTCTTGTTCATTTCCATATAACAGTGAATTTTCTGATTCTCTTGACTGAATATCTTTCCGGCATGGGATAGCAAAAATAAATTCTTAAAACCTATTTAACATTGGTGAATTTGAACAAAGTCAAAGACATTGAGGTAAAATTTCTGAGCAGTGCAGACAGACTACCAGAGCAAGTCGTCAGGTCTTGTTAATGATATAAAGAAATTTTGCTAACAGGGATAAGAAAGTGATTATTCCTTTGTATAAGGCAATGGTCGGGCCACACCTTGAGTACTGCTGTGTACAGGTCGGGAGCCCTCATTTTAGGAAGGATATAGAGTTGCTAGAACAGGTACAGAGATGGGCAACAAGACTAATGGGAAAAAAGGGGGTGCTCTTACCAAGAAGGGCTTAAGTTCTGCAAATTGCAGCATCTGAAGACTAGGCACCTAGTCTTCAGATGCTGCGAGGTGATCTGACTGAGCAGGTGCCTAGTCTTCAGATGCTGCAATGGGTTGAGCAGGCTCAATGCTGATGGGATTCTTTCTCTTGCTCAGATTATGAACCTGAGGGGGCATAACCTCAAATTGAGGAAAGACAGTTGTAGAATAGATGTGTGGAAATTTGCCTTTAGTCTTCACAAGAGAATAGCAGAATTATTCATTATATGTATTATTCACTTTAGTACATTATAATTAACATTGGTATGGAATAAACTGCTGTTTTGTGGAATGTAGATAGTGGCATTCATGCAGTTTCTGGATGACGTTAGCTGAATTTCATAAAGAAAAGATTAATTTACCTATGAACTATCTTAGAATCTAATACAGAGCTGAGATGAGGATATAGTGACTGAGTTAGCTTTTTCAAATGCAAGAATTAAGGAATTTAATAGTGTCATTTCATATAATCTAGTAAATGGGGAGGAGGAGTGGGACTTTGGGAACAGAAATATTCTATAAAGGTTCTGATCTAATAAAAAAAAGATATGAAAAATAAAATTAATATAATAGCATATTGCAATTTTTTTAACCTTCTTGCCAAAGCTTTTTGTTTTGTTTCAATTAATATAATAGCATATTGCAATTTTTTTAACCTTCTTGCCAAAGCTTTTTGTTTATTGTAGTGTTAAATGACATCTTACGTGACTCAAAAACGGGATTATTTATTGCTAATGTGCATGTTTATTATATTCTAATCTAGGTATTCAACGTCTAGTCAGATTATGTAAAGAAGTGAAGGAGCGGAACAACAGTGATGCAGTTCTTGTTGCATGCTTGGTATGTTTGTTTTTAAAATGTTTCAGTTAAGAGGTTTTTATTTTTTATTTTTAATAGCTTCTCATATAGATTAAATACATCAGTTTGCAAAATGGAAATACTAGTACTCCAAAACAACCCAATAAATACAATCTAATGCCAGTTCTGAAAGTACCAACACAAATAGTTTTCAATTGGCCTGCTTTCCAAAATTGGATAGCAGGCTAATTGAAATCATATGTCTATCTGTTTTTTCCTCCTTCAAAAATGGGATCGTACTCAGAATTATTTATTGTTTATATGCATGTTGAAACTGAAATCAAATGTATTAGGGTAGCGTACCAGGAGATACTTTTATTTCCATCTAACTTTGGTGGTTACTGCCCATTTAGAACTTGTTTACAGTCCAGTCTAAACCAAATTTACAGCACATTGGAGGGTACTTTTTTTTTTTGATCCAAGCTGACTGAATATAAATGGGACCCAAAGAGTCTGAGACTCTGCTGGGGCCCAACTTAAGTGCTCCTGTCTAAACGTACAAATTTAACCACCGGATCTGACACTACCTGATTTGACCACAAACACCTAATGGTGTAGGACGCTGATGCTGCTACAGTATGGGATTATCCTGTAGTAGATCTCCTGGATGGTGACACCCAGCATGGTGTGGGGTGAATTTGGGGCAACACAGCTGCCAGAAGAACCCAGATTAAACAAAGGACTTCAATTCTAAAGGTACAAATTGCTGACAACATTAGGTGTGTGTTATTGTTATCCCACATTATCACAGCATGGGAAAACTGCCTGGACTCTCAGGCACCAAACTGACTTCTGTTGCCTCAGTGGTGCGGGACTACAACAGAAGTCAAGAGGAACTCTGTATAACTAAAGGACTAATCAAAGCCATCTATTTCAGATTATTGTGCCCCCCTCCAAATATGACTGGTGTGAATAGGAAGTACCACTGGTTATCTCGGGAGAGGAGTAATGGGGATCACGTGCTCGTGTCAACCTGGGGTGAATCTTATAGTACCCTCCAAGCAGGATGTAACCAGGGGGGAGCGAATGATCCCCCTATCATAAATTTTGTCCTACTTGGGGGCCTTCTTCCCAAGTTCCCAGTGAATCCATTTTTTATCCTTAACATATGAAGATATTTCAATAATAAATAAATTTGATGAATTTGAGGTGTTGGTCAAAACATCAAAGGCAGATATTGTTGGGATATCAGAGACTCGTGTCAACCTGGGGTGAATCTTATAGTACCCTCCAATCCCCCTATCATAAATTTTGTCCTACTTGGGGCTTTCTTCCCAAGTTCCCAGTGAATCCATTTTTTATCCTTAACATCTGAAGATATTTCAATAATAAATAAATTTGATGAATTTGAGGTGTTGGTCAAAACATCAAAGGCAGATTGTTGGGATATCAGAGACGTGGTGTCACACAGATATAAAGAATGCAGAATTGAAATTCGGGGAGTACAATGCGTACAGAAAGCATAGGAAGGGAGTAAGGGTTATGCTATTAGTTAAGAAACACAAAATCTAAGGCAGTGCAGCCAGTTGACATGGGTGGACAGTGCACTGTTGAGTCAGTTTGGTGTGACATAAGCACGAGAAAGTAAAGACTAATGACTCTAATGAGTATAATGAACAGCCATACAGAGAAATGAAGTGGGCCAGTAAATCAGATTGTCTTATAATAGGGGATTTTAATTTCCCACATATTGACTAGAACTTGTGGGTTGGTCACTCACACACTAGTAAGGCTTTTGTGGATTTATTGGATGATTGTTTTCCGCAGCAGTATGCTTGGAAGGCAACCAGAGGGAATAATACTCTTGATCTGATTATCAGTAGTGATTCTTCATGCATTAAGAATCTGCAAATAAAGGAACCGCTCGGTGGTAGTGATCACAGTGTGCTGATGTGGGAATTACTTAAAAGATATAACTACCATGATGTTACCAACAGAAAATTCTAAATGGGAAGAATTCAAAGAATTAATCTTGGAAGCTACTAGGCTTTTCATACCAACTAAGAAATATTGTTCAAGGTTTAGGCCTTGAACTAATGAGATGAACTAAGATTGTGGCACAGAAGAAAAATGCATAGGATACATATAAATTAACAGGTGCCACAGAAGCCTATGGTAGATACAAGCTGGTCAGTAATCAAGTCATAAAGGAGGTCAGGCAGGCAAAGGCAGATTACAAGAAATATTTGGAAAAGGATGCAAAGAAAAATGGCAGAGAGTTATTTACTTACGTAAACTCTAGAAGTAAAGGGATTAATCAGATGGGTCCACTTGATATCGATGATTCAACTGTTGATGATCCTGTTCAGGTAGCTAACAAACTGAATGATTATTTTGCATCAACATTTACACATGAGGAGTAATTCAGGGAGGGGAATGCCTGATGTGAATTGAACTCTGGCAATGAGCTAAATGTGATAACTGAGAGCATAGTGGAGGAGGAATTGTTGAAGTTAAACATAAGAAAGGCATCTGGGATGGATGGGATCTATCCAGTTATATTAAAGGAGGCGGCAAAGGAAGTAAGCAAACATTTAGCCATACTTATGAGAGTTTCCTTGGATTTAGGGGAGGTACCCGTGGACTGGAGTTGTGCAAATGTAACCACAATTCACAAAGGAAGATCAAAGGGTGACACAAGTAATTACAGATCTGTTAGTTTAACTTCTGTTCCAGGGAAATAAATGAAGGCACTGGTTAAAGAAGCACTGCAGGATCATCTAGACAAGACTTCAGTTATGGTTCGGATACAGCATGGGTTTGTTAAGGGGAAGTCTTGTCTGACCAATTTGACTGGATACTATGATGTGGTCACAAAGGAACTGGATGCAAAGAATAATTTTGATATCATATACTTGGGCCTTATACTTTGAACTTAGGAAGGCATTTGATACTGTTGCACGTGGAAGACTGCTGTACAAATTGGAGCAGTGTTGCATTAAGGGCAAGTTGCTGCAATTGATAAAGGGATGGTTGAGTGGGAGAACAGAGTGGCAATCAATGGACACTGCTCTTTGTGGACTAATGTTATTAGTGGAGTTTCCCAGGGTTCAGTGTTGTCTCCTGTATTTATTAATGATATTGATGAAGGTATATCAGGCTTAATTTCTAAGTTTGCAGGGTTGTTAATGAGAGTATGCTACTGCAACAGGATCTAGAAAAGGTGAGCAGATGAGCTGAGAAGTAGCAACTGAAGTTTAATATTGACAAATGTAAAGTACTGCATATGGGTAGCAATAACCCCAGAGTAGTAGTATTAGTGGCATGTGATGCAAGAAAGCAAGTGTATGTATGAGCTTATGCAGCATCAGCCAAAAAAAAAAAAAAAATTTTTTTTACAAAACAATTCCCTCTAAATGCTTGTCGAGTTCCTCTTTAAAGAGGAACTGGACAAGCACCTGCTGGCTAAAGGCAAATTTGCGCACATCTATTCTACACGTATCTTTCCTCAATTTGAATTTATGCCCCCTTAGGTTCGTAATCTGAAAAAGTGGAAGAATCCCATCAGAATTCAGCGTGCTCAACCCATTCAAGGCCTTATACACCTCAATCAGATCACCTCGCTGGCGCTTAGTCTCCAGCTGCTGCAATTTGCAGAACTTAAGCCTCTCTTGGTAAGAGGATCCCTTCATTATCCTCACCAAACTTATTGCCCTTCTCTGTACACACTCAAGCAAATCTACATCCTTTAAAATGAGGCCTCCAGACCTGTACACAGTACTCAAGGCATGGCCTGACCATTGCCTTATACAGAGGGACAATCACCTCCTTTTCCCTGCTAGCAAAATTCCTATATATCATATATATCATTGACAAAACTCCATGACCTGCCCTGGCAGCTTGTCTGCAGTGCTCAGAAAACTTCATATCTGACTGCATAATTACTCCCAGGTCTTTTTCATTTTCTACCACCTTAAGTGTAGTACCACACAGTTGGTACAATTCGCTGGGGTTACTTCTACCCATATACAGTACTTTGCATTTGTCAATGTTAAACTTCAGTTTCCCACTTCTCATCCCATCTGTCCAAATTTTCAAGAACCTGTTGCAGTAGCACACTACCATTATTGTCATTAACAACCCTGCCAACCTTTGTATCATCTGCAAACTTTGACACTAAGCCTGATATACCTTCATCAATATCATTGATAAATATACAAAACAACAGTGGACCCAACACCAAACCCTGTGGGACTCCACTAATAACATTAGTCCACGAAGAGCAGCACCCATTGATTACCACCCTCTGTCTTCTCCCACTCAACCATCCTTTTATTCATTGTAGCAACTTACGTTAATACCATTCTGCTCCAATTTGTACAGTAGTCTTCCATGTGCAACAGTGTCAAAAGCTTTCCTGAAATCCAAGTATATGATATCAAAATTATTTTTTGCATCCAGTTCCTTTGTAACCGCATCATAATATCCTATCAAATTTGTCAGACAAGAAGACTTTCCCTTAACAAACCCATGCTGTGTCTGAATTATTGCTGCTGTCTTGTCTAGATGATCCTGCAATGCATCTTTAACCAGTGACCCCCTTATTTTACCCGGAACAGAAGTGAAACTAACTGGTCTGTAATTGCTCGTGTCATCCTTCGATCCCCCTTTTGTGAATTGGGGATATATTTGAACCTCCCTTGAATCCAAGGATGCTCTCATAATTATGACTAAGGGTTTGTTTACTTCCTTTGCAGGCGCCTCCGTAGCCAGGTGGGAAGGAGCAGCAGTGCGTAGCACACGCTTCTTGATTAGACCGGGGTTCGAGCTCGTCACCACCAAATATGGAGGATGCGGAAAGGTCAGGGAATGACCACCGCATATCCCGGAGCAATATGGCCTTAGTTGCTAATGCTCCTAAAAACCAAATAACAAACAAACAAACTTCCTTTGCCGCCTCCTTTAATATAACTGGATAGATCCCACCACCCCAGGTGCCTTTCTTATGTTTAACTTCAACAATTTCTCCTTCACTTTGTGTTCTCAGTTATTACAAAATCATTAATCACCCTGATATAATTTGATTGCATTTTTTGGCATTTTCAAACTTTAATAACTGGTGTGTGAATGTAGATGCAAAATACCCATTCAGTTTGTTTGCTATCTGAGCAGGATCATCAACAGTCGCACCATCGATATCAAGTGGACCAATCAGATTCATCCCCTGCCAAAGTTTTCTCATAATCTGCCTTTGCCTGCCTAACCTCCTTTGTGACTTGATTACAGACTAGCTTATATCTACCATAGGATTCTGAGTCGCCTGATAATTTATATGCATCCCATGCATTTTTCTTCTCTGCCACAAGTCTCATTAGTTCATTTGACAAATATTTAGGCCTAAACCTTGAACAATAGTTCTTAATAGGTATGAAACGTTTAGTAGATTTCACGATTAATTCCTTGAATGCTTCTCACTTAGAATTTGCTGTTGTTAACATCATCAGTTGATCACACTGTACAGAATTTAAAAACTGTCTGAGGCCACTGTAGTCACCTTTACAGAAGCAAAAACCCTTTCTTGTTACCCCTGATGGTAATTGTATCTTTAAATCCCACATCAATACACTGTGATCACTGCCACCTAGTAGTTTCTTTATCTGCAAATTCTTAATACATGAATAATCACTGCTGATAACCAGATCAAGAGTATTACCCGCTCTGGTTGCCTCTCGAACATGTTGCTGCAGAAAACAATCATCCAATAAATCCACAAAAATCTTACTAGTGTGCAAGTAAGATTTTTGTGGAACCAACCCACAAGTTCCAGTCAATATCTGGGAAGTTAAAATCCCCCGTTATAAGACATTCTGATATACTAGCCCACTCTTTCTCTGTACAATTGTTCATTGTACTCATTCGAATCATTCGGCCTATAACACAATCATACTCTTATTTTTGCTTTCGCAGTGCTTGTCACACCAAACTGACTGTAATGTAATGTTGAGTAATGTATTAATTGTGTAGTACTATACTCAGTGTGGTAGTAATGAAAAGGACCTGGGGATAATTGTGCAGTGAGATATGAAGTTTTCTGAGCAATGCAAATGGTCTCTCAAGAGTAGCTTATGGCCTCTTATCAATGATATACAGGAATTTTTCTAGCAGGGAAAAGGAGATGATTATCCCCTTTGTTAGGCACTGGTTAGGCCAAACCTTGAGTACTGTATACAGGTCTGGAGGTCTCGTTTCAAGGATGTAGAGCTGCTGGAACGAGTACAGAGAAGGGCAACAAAATTAGTGAATGGAACAAAGGGTTGCTCTTACGAAGAAAGGCTTAAGTTTTTCAAATTACAGTGTCTGGGAATAGACACCTACAAGGTGATCTGATTGAGGTGTATAAGGCCTTGAATGGTTTGAGCAACTCAATGGTGATGGGATTCTTCCTCTTGCCCAGATTAATTGCCTGAGGGGGGGGGACATAGATTCAAATTGAGGAAAGACAGTTGTAGAATATGCTTGGCACACCCAGAGTCCTGAGCTGGATATCATCATTCTTCTCTTTCTTGGTGATTCCTTTCTCTTTCTCTCTCTCTCTCTTAGGTTAACTTGGGAATTTTTTTTTTTTTGGCTGGTGCAGCAAAAGCCTCAGGCTTCCTTGCACCATATAGCTAATAATAATAATAGATCAGCAGAAATTTGCATTTAGCCAGCAGGTGGTTGACTGCTGGAACAAACTTCCATCTGTTGTTGTAGAAGTTTACAGCTTAAATAAATTCAAGGCAGAACTAGACAAGCATTTGGAGGGAACAGGTGGGTAAAATGGGAAGGTTTTTTTTTTTTTGGCTGATTCTGTATAAGCTTGCTTTCTTGTATCATATGCCTCTACTAATGCTAACAATGATATATGGTAATTTTTTTTTAGTTTATGTTTATCAAGTTATTACTTGTTAAAAGCCCATAATGTGAAAGTTTTGCAATAAAATAACATTCTAGTACAGATTTTTTAAAAACGATTCTTTTAAATAAAAGTTACGTTTCTTATTGATTAGTAGACTTTTATTACAGTCTTTGATAAATCCTTGAAATGTATTTTTGTTGATGATAATTTATGCACAATTGAATTTTTGGCAGACGAATACCCACAAGACATTTGTAAAGATGAACTTTTGCAAGAGATTTTGTCAGTTTAGTTTTCCCTGTGTCTGGAATGCTGCAGACATCATCCATCTTGACATTCGATCTCATTATCCCTGTGGCAACCTCATGGGTTTTATCCATGACTTTTACTCCCCTTGTGGGAGGAAAGATAGACTTCCCACTCTACCCCCATTTCTCTCTGGGTGGATGTTTCCACGTGCATCCACCTCCTATTATTTCCCCCTTCATTATTGTATGGTCCCTTTCCCTCCCTCCCTAGGTGGAACTCCTCCCCTTCCCACCTGGTGGACAAATCCACCCCCTCTTTAATACCCCCAAGCAGGATAGGCATCCAGTTTCAGGGGGTCCTCAACTGTTACCTCTTTTCCAGTTCCATTTCCCCCCCCCTTTTTTTTTTGTCTGGGCCCTCCCTGGGAAGCTCAGACAACTGCAGGGTTTGTCCTGCCAGGGTATTTCTTCCTGCTGACCTGACCCAACTTCTTGTGGCAAAGGACAGTAACTAGGGGTTTGTGGCCTTTTCAGATCTTTAGGCTAAGTGGCTGGCTGAACAACATAACCCTACAGTAACACTTCACAAACATTTGCTAACTCGCACCATGTGACCTCTACAGAGCTCTGTACACATCACAGAATACCAATTGTGGAGTTCAGGGAAACCCCGGTGCTGCTAGTTAAATTACACTATACATTACACCAGTGGTTTTCGATCTTTTTTATTAACGGCACTTTAATTTATTTTATTTTGTGGCACCCTGGGCAGCACTCAATTTTCTGCCTGCTAGATCCGATTCTCTGTGTGTGTACACACAGACATATATATTTACTGTATATATACAGTAAAATCTCATTAATACAAACTCGGTTTATACAAAGTACTTGTTAATATGAAGCACATACCATTCCCCTGCTAAAGGATAGGCTTTCTATGTAAATATATTTGGTTAATATGTATTACAAAGTTCGTTTTCACCCCGCGAGAAATAAATATTATTTTGTATGTTTAATTCAAATCTTACATCTGTCCGATTATTGCCTCTGGCCACCCAGTTCCCTGCTTCCCGAAAGTTTTTCTGAGTTGTTTACATACACTCTCTCACTCTCCACAGGATTAAGGTCAGTTGCAATTGTTACACCAGTTCAAAGTTTTTTGTTGCAGTATACACTAATTTATTTTTTGTGGCGTTTTATCTGAGCTGATGTCTTTTTCAGAACTTGCCTTTAAATTAATTTAAAGTTTGTTTATATTAAATCTCATCTAGTAGTGTTATGGTTACAAAACGTAAACTGACGGAATTAAGCCTGGAAATTAAACTGAAAATCATACAAGAGGCTGATAGGATTGAACTTAGCAAAACAGACATTGCAAAGGATAACATCTCTTTACCTACTTTATCTACAGTACTGAAAAAACAAAAAAAAACAAAAAAAAAAAAAACAAACTTGAAGAAGTGCATGGCACTGGAGCAGCAATTAAAAAAAAAAAAAAAAAAAAAAAAGGAAATGAATTCCTGGTTCAAAACACGATGAGCTTGAAACAAAACATTTCGGGTGGTACCAACAAATACGTGCATCTAATTTGCCAATATCAAGAAAAGGCAAATTATCTAGCTCATCTTGGTTTTGCAAAATGTTTCCAGCGAGTCTGGATTAGTCGACAAAGAAAAGACTACAGACTGGTTGTGTTCTATACTGTCCATTCTTGAAAAATATGAGGATATTTTTAATCTTGATGAGACAGGTTTATTTTATAATTTGCTGCCAAATAAAACATTTGCTGTTCGAGGAGAGTCTTGTCGTCGTAGGTGGAAAATTAAGTAAACAAAGACTCACTGTTCTGTTATGCTGCAATTCAGATGGTAATACAAAACTATGCCTACTTGTGACTGGTAAGTTTTTCAAGCAAAGCTGTTTTAAGGAAGTTAACCAATTTCCCTGTGATTTTGTACAGTCAAACTTTTTTAGTCTTGGTTGACAAAAGTGGCTTCAGAAAAAAGGAACATTTGATGATTCTAGATCATTGTACAGCACATTCTGCTGAGACACTTAAGTTGACATATACTGCTGTTGTTTTTAATCTCCCATTACCACACAAACTTTATGCAGCCATTGGATCAAGGCATTATTTATAACTACAAAGAGAGAACATAGAGCCTGCCTGATAAGGTACTTGATCTTCAACATAGGAGGGAGGGAACAATTTTACAGCTAAAATGGATTGTCTTGAATGCTATCCATAATCTTGTTATTGCTTTGAACAGTATTGCATCACGTGTAATAATCAACTGCTTCAGAACAGGTGGCTTTGGAGAGCATATCACCGAAAAACATGGTGCAACAGATGAATGTGATAGCTACATTGAGAAATGGAGGAATTTGAAGGTGCATAATGGATTTTGTTGGAGAATTTGGAGCATTTGTGAAGATAAATGATGAAGTTGCTATCACAGCAATACCAACACACCAGAAAAAGCTCTGAGCATCAACAAAATGATGTAAAGTGCACATGCACAAATCTAAAAAAGATGCCCAAAAATGTACTGAGCATAATAGAGAATGTGTTGGCCTGCAGTAATGTTGATAAAGAAACAACTATTGCACTTTGTAATATCTCTGCTGTAGTTAAAAATGCAAAAACTGTGCAAAGAACATTGAATTCTTTCTTTAATTAGATTAATTTATCAAAAAGTTAATGGTTGGTATGTCTCCTTTTATATTAAGTAATTCTTTTCTGTGATACTAAAATATTGTATAAATCAAAACATATACTGTATAATATTTTCATTTCTCTTAGTTCATCTTAAAAATAAAATAAAATCTTTAAAAAGTGTTATTCCTATTACAGTATTTTTAGGCAAGGCTTTGTTTTTATTTTATTTTATTTTATTAATTTATTCAGGGAAACGGGGAACATGCTTTGTAAAAAAGGATAGGTGGAACAGGACCAGGGTATGTCTCCCAGGGGCAAAGGTTGATGACGTTGTAGAGCAGATATCATCTTTTAAGGGCACAAAAGGTGATATAGTTGTACACGTTGGCACTAATGATATCAAGAGTAGGAGACCGGCAGAATTGCTTAACAAGTACAGGTCACTGTTGAGAGCCTTGTCGATCAATTCGGCCCTGGAAAGATTGTGCAAGGCTCAAGGGGTAGAATTTTTTTCAGCCTGGACTGTACTTGTTAACAGGAGAGATTGCTTCTACAGGGATGGGATACACTTAAATAGAAAGGGTGCAAGAATATTTGCTGATGCTATCGAGGCAGTGTTAGGTGGGTCGGAAAACTGCTAGCTTGGGGGGAGACAAAGATGAATAGATTAACAGTAGCCACTGGCAGAGGTGAAAGAGATTCTTGCACTGCTTCTATTGGAATGAGCAGAAGCCTGAAAAACAAGATGCAGGATATTTCAGAGACTGCCGGGAGTCATTGCGGTACACGTAAACACATGGGTTGTGTTAGGGTAGCTAAGAATAGAAATAGGTGCATGTATACTTGCGTGTACACCAATGCTAGGAGTTTAGCAAATAAATTTGATGAATTTGAGGTATTGCTCAAAACATCAAAGGCAGATATTGTTGGGATATCAGAGACGTGGTGTCACACAGATATAAGGAATGCAGAACTGGAATTTGGGGAGTACAAGGTCTACAGAAAGGATAGACTGGATAGGAAGGGAGGAGGGGTTATGCTATTAGTTAAGAAATACATAAAATCCAAGGAAGTGAAGCCAGTGGACATCGCTGGACAGTGCAGTGTTGAGTCAGTTTGGTGTGACATAAGCATTGGGAGATCAAAATTGAGAGTAGGAGTGTGCTATAGGCCTAATGACTCCGATAAGTATAATAAGATACTATACAGGGAAATAGAGTGGGCCAGTAAATCAGAGAGTCTTATAATGGGAGATTTTAATTTCCCAGATATTGACCGGAATTTGGGGGCTGGTCACTCACACACTAGCAAGGCTTTTGTGGATTTATTGGATTGATTGTTTTCTACATCAGCATGTTCAGGAGCCAACTAGAGGGAAGAATACTCTTGATTTGATTATCAGCAGTGATTCTTCATGCATTAAGAATCTGCAGATAAATGAACCACTAGGTGGCAGTGATCACAGTGTGCTGAAGTGGGATTTACTCAAAGAGGTAACTACCATTAGGGGTAAAAGGAAGGGTTATTGCTTTCGTAAAGGCGACCACATTGGACTGAGACAGTATTTAAATTCTATACAGTGGGACCAACTGAGATGTTACCAACAGCAAATGCAAGATGGGAAGCATTCAAAGAACTTATCTTGGAAGCTACTAGGCTTTACATACCAACTAAGAAATATTGTTCAAGGTTTAGGCCTAAATGGATGTCAGATGAACTAATGAGGCATATGGCAGAGAAGAAACATGCATGGGATACATACAAATTAACACATGACACAGAAGCCTATGATAGATATAAGTTGATCTGTAACCAAGTTACAAAGGAGGTTAGGCAGGCGAAGGCAGATTACGAGAAATCTTTGGCAAGGGATGCAAAGAAAAACAGCAAAGAGTTCTTTACTTATGTAAACTCTAGAAGGAAGGGGATGAATCAGATTGGTCCACTTGATATCGATGGGTCAACTGTTGATGATCCTGCTCAGGTAGCTAACAAACTAAATGAATATTTTGCATCGACATTCACACATGAGGAGTTATTTAGTGAGGGGAAAGCCAGTGGTGTATTCAACTCTAGCAGTAAGCTAGAGAATCTTGTAATAACTGAGAGTAAAGTGCAGGAGAAATTGTTGAAGATAAACACAAGAAAGGCACCCGGGGTGGATGGGATCTATCCAGTTATATTAAAGGAAGCAGCAAAGGAAGTAAGCAAACCCTTAGCCATAATTATGAGAGCTTCCTTGGACTCAGGGGAGGTACCCATAGACTGGAGATGTGCAAATGTCACCCCAATTCACAAAGAAGGATCAAAGGCTGACACAAGTAATTATAGACCTGTGAGTTTAACTTCTGTTCCAGGAAAATTAATGGAGGCACTAGTTAAAGAAGCACTGCAGGATCATTTAAACAAGACTTCAGCTATAGCTCGGACACAGCATGGTTTTGTTAAGGGGAAGTCTTGCCTGACCAATTTGATTGGATACTATGAGGCAGTCACAAAGGAACTGGATGCAGGGAATAACTTTGATATTAAATACTTGGATCTTAGAAAGGCTTTTGATACTGTTGCACATGGAAGACTGCTGCACAAATTGGAGCAGTGTGGCATTGGAGGCAAATTGCTGCTGTGGATAAAGGGGTGGTTGAGGGGGAGAAGACAGAGAGTGGTAATCAATGGACACTGCTTGTCGTGGACTAATGTTATTAGTGGAGTCCCTCAGGGCTCAGTGTTGGGTCCATTATTGTTTTCTGTATTCATAAATGATATTGATGAGGGTATATCAAGCTTAATGTCGAAGTTTGCAGACGATACAAAGGTAGGCAGGGTTATCAAGGACATTACTGACACTATGCTTCTGCAACAGGATCTGGAAAGGTTGAGCAGATGGGCTGAGAGGTGGCAAATGAAGTTTAACATTGACAAATGTAAAGTACTACACATGGGAAACAGCAACCCCAGAGCAACGTATCAACTCTATGGTACTACACTGACAGTGGTAGAGAATTAGATAGTATGAATCAGTGATGTAATACTCAATATGTTCTACGTTGATAATAATATTAGTAAATAAATAAGAGGAGTTTACTTCAATATCGTACGTGGAACACTTCCGTATGATACCCTCCAGAAATTAAAACGGAAAAAACGAAAAAAATCGCAACTTACCGGTACATAAAAGTAAAATATAAATAATTAAAGAAAAATATAAATAATCAATTTAACACAATACAAAAACAATTAAAATTCAAATTAACGCAATTAAAAGAATCTAACGAAAATATTCAAAACGATTTTCCTTCCTGAAGCTGACTATGCTTTTCGACCGGCTGTCGTGATCACAGGAACGAAAATTACCGAATCAGGCTAAACCTGCAACTTAAATAGTGATTATATGTCTTCGCGCATGCGCGTAAAGGTCCACGCATCGGAGATCAAATATGGCCGCCGAACATTAACAGAATTCTCGTGTAATTTAATTTCAACGGTTTCTGCAATTAATAGTCGCGTATAATTACGTTGAACATTAAGTATTTTGGCCTCGTTAAATAAAAAAGTATGTTTTTCGTTAATGGCATGAAAGGCTAATTCTGACGCTGCTGAACGAGAAGCACGAACTGAGGCTTCGTGTTGATTTACACGGATATTAAGAGAAAACCGGGTCGAACCTTGGTAAGACGAGTCGCAATCACCGCAAGAAATGTTGTATACTAGATCATTAATTTGTGTTGCGAACGCGGAAAGAACCGAGCGATTGTTCAGTATAGTGTGTAACTTCCGTATGGGCCTCGCTATAATTTTAAATTTGGTATCTTTAAAGAATCTGTTAAGCTGTTTGTGCCACTGTTCAACATATGGGACAGAAATAAAGTATTTTTTGATATTACTATTGTTGATTGGTGTAGAATTTTGTATCCTATCCTTAGCTTGTACCCTAATTCGATTTATTGTGTTAATGGGATAACCCCTGTTTAAGAATCTGCTAGTTAATATTTGTATTTCTGAGTCCAAAGCAGAACCCGTCGTTGAATATTTATAGGCATTTAGAAATTGATTAAAGATAATCGATCTTTTGTAGGTGAACGGGTGGTAGCTATTATAATGTAGAAGCATACCGGTGTTTGTGGGTTTTCGATAGATGCCAAATTGTATTTTGTTCGAGTCTCGGGTAAGCGTGAAATTTAGAAAGTTTAATGACTTTGTATCCGTATCTTCCCTTTCCAATGTAAATTTGAGTCTAGAATGAATATTATTAAACGAATGTAAAATGTCTTGGATAGTACCACTATCGGTAATGGCTAGAACATCGTCTAAATACCTCCCATAGTATGTGATACGGGGACGAAAAGGTGTCAAATGTATCTGTTCAATCGTTGAGAGATAGATCTCTGACATTAAGCCACTCAGGCTCAAACCCATTGGTAATCCAAAAATTTGTTTGTACACCTTGTCTCGAAAGGTGATGTAGTTAGCCTCAACTAACAGTTTAATTAAGTGAAAAATTTCCTTAATAGGCAGCTTCGTATAATTAATCGGTGTCGAGTTTTTATTTAACATATCCCAAATAATATCTAAAGTGTATTCAACGTTTACATTCGTATATAATGAGGTAACATCTAATGAGAATAAATTGTCAATGTCGCCGAGTCTACAGTCTTTAAGATTATTAAATAATGTATCGTAATTCTTAATCCCAAATTGTATAACCTGTCTAAAAGGTTTTATAATGTTATATACATGTGTGGCTAAGGCTGAAAATGCCGAGTTCCTGTAGGAAACAATAGGTCGAATAGGAAATCCAGGATTGTGTAATTTTACCTGACCGAAAAGTGCAGGAATATTGTATGTTCTGGACTTCAATTCCTTCAACTGAACCATGGTAATGTAGTCGTTTTTTCGATATGTGGTTAACGTTTTATTGTATTGATTTACCAAATTGGTAAACAGTGCCGGGTCTACTTCACGATAAGTGGAGGTATCAGACACAACTGAATCTAACTTATTAATATAATCATGTTTATCTAGTATTACCACTGTATCTCCTTTATCCGCCCTCTGTATAATAATGTCCTTATTTTCTCGAAGTTCTCGTAAAGCTGAACTGTCATGTGTATTCAATTTAGGAAGTCGCGTTTCTTTTATGTTATTCACTACTTGGTTAACTTGTTGAATAAATACATCTTTTTGTGGAACACTACGAAGTCCAAATTCAATATCAATTACGCATTGTTTTTTTGGCAGCTTTCGAGGTGGTAAATTATAATTTAATCCTTTGGATAAAAGTGAAATCTGGTCCTGCGATAGTGTACACGAGGAAAGATTAGTAACCTGTTGATATGTCGGTTCGTTGGATACTGGGTGAGGGGGTGTTCGTGAACTAGCCGACATATTCTGTGGTAGTGCGTTGTGTGTCTGTGGGGGGATGTCACCCAACTCGTGTGAACTTGGTCGCAAGTTCACACGAGTTGGGTGACATCCCCCCCAATTTTTTGAATGGCTTGGTACAAAATTACATTAAATCTACACTAAGGTACTCGGCCCAAAGTTACCATATTTCTTTCCTAAAATATTGCCTTCAAAACAACATCGTTCCGAAGTTTGCCAGGGTGAATTTAAATCAAAAAATTGCAGGCATAAAACAACTAACACTGGCGACATCACGTAATATTGTTAAGCTTGCCTTAAAATCTCGATATTCGGATAAACAAAAATACCTTTCCCAGGTTAGGAAGCTTCGCGATAAAGTAAAAAATTATCTACATCCGAACGATTGGTCGGTATTGAAGACCTCCATAGATTTGCGACGGGAAGCACAAGCCTCAGAAATAAAAAACAGACACGTTAATAAGTTGCAAACATTATCGAATAGTTCAAGACACGTTCATGCGAATTCTAACACATTGTCGCGAGCTTGCGACCAAGTTCACACGAGTTGGGTGACATCCCCCCCCCACACACACACAGACACATAACGTACTACCACAGAATATGTCGGCTAGTTCACGAACACCCCCTCACCCAGTATCCAACGAACCGACATATCAACAGGTTACTAATCTTTCCTCGTGTACACTATCGCAGGACCAGATTTCACTTTTATCCAAAGGATTAAATTATAATTTACCACCTCGAAAGCTGCCAAAAAAACAATGCGTAATTGATATTGAATTTGGACTTCGTAGTGTTCCACAAAAAGATGTATTTATTCAACAAGTTAACCAAGTAGTGAATAACATAAAAGAAACGCGACTTCCTAAATTGAATACACATGACAGTTCAGCTTTACGAGAACTTCGAGAAAATAAGGACATTATTATACAGAGGGCGGATAAAGGAGATACAGTGGTAATACTAGATAAACATGATTATATTAATAAGTTAGATTCAGTTGTGTCTGATACCTCCACTTATCGTGAAGTAGACCGGGCACTGTTTACCAATTTGGTAAATCAATACAATAAAACGTTAACCACATATCGAAAAAACGACTACATTACCATGGTTCAGTTGAAGGAATTGAAGTCCAGAACATACAATATTCCTGCACTTTTCGGTCAGGTAAAATTACACAAGCCTGGATTTCCTATTCGACCTATTGTTTCCTACAGGAACTCGGCATTTTCAGCCTTAGCCACACATGTATATAACATTATAAAACCTTTTAGACAGGTTATACAATTTGGGATTAAGAATTACGATACATTATTTAATAATCTTAAAGACTGTAGACTCGGCGACATTGACAATTTATTCTCATTAGATGTTACCTCATTATATACGAATGTAAACGTTGAATACACGTTAGATATTATTTGGGATATGTTAAATAAAAACTCGACACCGATTAATTATACGAAGCTGCCTATTAAGGAAATTTTTCACTTAATTAAACTGTTAGTTGAGGCTAACTACATCACCTTTCGAGACAAGGTGTACAAACAAATTTTTGGATTACCAATGGGTTTGAGCCTGAGTGGCTTAATGTCAGAGATCTATCTCTCAACGATTGAACAGATACATTTGACACCTTTTCGTCCCCGTATCACATACTATGGGAGGTATTTAGACGATGTTCTAGCCATTACCGATAGTGGTACTATCCAAGACATTTTACATTCGTTTAATAATATTCATTCTAGACTCAAATTTACATTGGAAAGGGAAGATACGGATACAAAGTCATTAAACTTTCTAAATTTCACGCTTACCCGAGACTCGAACAAAATACAATTTGGCATCTATCGAAAACCCACAAACACCGGTATGCTTCTACATTATAATAGCTACCACCCGTTCACCTACAAAAGATCGATTATCTTTAATCAATTTCTAAATGCCTATAAATATTCAACGACGGGTTCTGCTTTGGACTCAGAAATACAAATATTAACTAGCAGATTCTTAAACAGGGGTTATCCCATTAACACAATAAATCGAATTAGGGTACAAGCTAAGGACAGGATACAAAATACTACACCAATCAACAATAGTAATATCAAAAAATACTTTATTTCTGTCCCATATGTTGAACAGTGGCACAAACAGCTTAACAGATTCTTTAAAGATACCGAATTTAAAATTATAGCGAGGCCCATACGGAAGTTACACACTATACTGAACAATCGCTCGGTTCTTTCCGCGTTCACAACACAAATTAATGATCTAGTATACAACATTTCTTGCGGTGATTGCGACTCGTCTTACCAAGGTTCGACCCGGTTTTCTCTTAATATCCGTGTAAATCAACACGAAGCCTCAGTTCGTGCTTCTCGTTCAGCAGCGTCAGAATTAGCCTTTCATGCCATTAACGAAAAACATACTTTTTTATTTAACGAGGCCAAAATACTTAATGTTCAACGTAATTATACGCGACTATTAATTGCAGAAACCGTTGAAATTAAATTACACGAGAATTCTGTTAATGTTCGGCGGCCATATTTGATCTCCGATGCGTGGACCTTTACGCGCATGCGCGAAGACATATAATCACTATTTAAGTTGCAGGTTTAGCCTGATTCGGTAATTTTCGTTCCTGTGATCACGACAGCCGGTCGAAAAGCATAGTCAGCTTCAGGAAGGAAAATCGTTTTGAATATTTTCGTTAGATTCTTTTAATTGCGTTAATTTGAATTTTAATTGTTTTTGTATTGTGTTAAATTGATTATTTATATTTTTCTTTAATTATTTATATTTTACTTTTATGTACCGATAAGTTGCGATTTTTTTCGTTTTAATTTCTGGAGGGTATCATACGGAAGTGTTCCACGTACGATATTGAGGTAAACTCCTCTTATTTATTTACTAAGTGGTAGAGAATGAAAGGGACCTGGGGGTGGTTGTGCAGGCAAATATGAAGTTCTCTGAGCAGTGCAGACGGGCGGCAAGAGTAGCTCATGGTGTATTGTCAATGATATATAGGAATTTTTCTAGCAGGGATAAGGAGGTGATTATTCCCTTGTATAAGGCAATGGTCAGGCCACACCTAGAGTACTGTATACAGGTCTGGAGGCCTCATTTCAAGAAGGATGTAGAGCTGCTGGAACGAGTACAGAGAAGGGCAACAAGATTAGTGAATGGAACAAAGGGGTGCTCTTACGAAGAAAGGCTTAAGTTTTGCTAATTACAGTGTCTGGAGACTAGGCACCAGGCGAGGTGATCTGATAGAGGTGTATAAAGCCTTGAATGGTTTGAGCATGCTCAATGCTGATGGGATTCTTCCTCTCGCTCAGAATAATCCTGAGAGGACATAAATTCAAATTGAGGAAAGACAGATGTAGGATAGATGTGCGGAAATTTGCCTTTAGCCAGCGGGTGGTTGGTTGGTGGAACAGACTTCCATCCCTTGTCGTGGAAGTTGATAGCCTAAATAAGTTTAAGGCTCAGCTGGACAGATATTTTGAACGAACAGAGGGGTGAAGTGGAAGTGGTTTTTTTTTTTTTTTTTTTTTTGGCTGATGCTGCATAAGCTTGCTTTCTTGCATCAAATGCCTCTACTAATGCTAATGCTAATTTAAATTAATTATTATTTTTCTTTATTTTAGATGATATTATTATTTATCATTATTCTTAGGTATATTATATGTGCCAAAAAAAAAAAGAAGTAAAATCGACACTTTTGGGGGACCTCGTTACTACAAAATGTGAAAATTTAGGTCCGTTGAACTTTGTATTAACGAGATTCAACTATATATATATATATATATATATATAGTTAGTCCTCGTATAACGTGTTTACACTACACGGAAAACTTGGTTTTCTCTTTCGCTCTCACCATTACTTTTCTTCCAAACAGCTGTTCACTCTGTACAAATCGCAAAATTCACCCTACCATGGAATATTGTTCTCACATCTGGGGCAGTGCCCCCAAAACCTCTCTCAGGCTTCTACATTCCATTCGTAAGAGGGCAGTTAGGTTAATTAATGATTCATCTCTAACAGAGTCTTTCCACTTGCTGTCTCATAGACGTACTGTTTCTGTTGCATGCCTTTTCTACAGATACTTCCATGGGCACTGTTCTTCTGAATTGGCTTCTATAATTCCCGCTCTCTCTTTCAAAACAGTCGAAACGTGTGCCGCCACCAGCCAACATCCATTTACTGTCCAACTTCAAAACTCACAGAACTAACTTTTCATCTTCCTCGTTTATTCATTCAACTGCCGTTTTCTGGAACAACCTTCCTTCATGTATTTCCTGAAAATTAGTCTACAGAAGTTCAAGTATAATGTCAACAAATATCTTCTTTCGTCTTCTCAACCTCCAATCCAAGCATGGTACTAAGTACTGTAGGTTCTAATACCTCTTGTGTTTGGGGTTTTCATAAAAAAAAAAAAAAAAAAAACACGAATTTGATCATATATACGATTTATAAATAGGGGAACAATATTGTATATAACACAAACTGAATTTGCTTATGGACGATTTGCCTTTGTGTGTACAAGAAATCACCCCAACGTGGAATCACCCAAAATGAACACAACACAATAGAAATGAAGAGCAGATTTTGAAAATGTATTTGTTTTTTATATCAGTGAATGGGAAACATTTTTACCAAAATAACGTAAAAACCCCACACAATTCCAGCTATCAGTATTATCGCAAATTCAATTAGATCGAGTTTACTACCAGTTTATAACAGATTCCACTAGCAGAAACATAACTGGAAATTGTTTTTATTGTTTTATGGTAGTGACCTCCAGAAATGTGCTTTAGTAAAATGTGAGCTAGTGAGGTTAATAGGTGTTAATAGTATCTCTCTGCCTTTACGGTGTTGTTTATTCAGTTGCTACACATGCACAGCTTTGTTTATATCTATCAAGCGTGCCTCCTCATTGTGTAATTGTGCTTTATTTTTAGAAATGAGTAAAATTACTTAAAAGGTGTGAAAAGGTCCTGGTGAAGACACTACAGCTTCAGAGAGAAAAAGAAAAGCAATATCGATAGACAGGCAGACTGGGTAAAATATTCTTACCCGGGAAAATTTGTAGCAGCCTCATACTAGCGTTTATGGCCAAAATCACACCAGCCTCCGTTGTCTTCTGGCTTCTTGTCCACTGGTTTTCCCCAGTAATGCTTTATTTCTCCGATTCTTGAGTGAAATGAAAGAACATGTGATATTGCATGTGCTACAGGCCTAAATGAGGCAATGCCAAGAATTAGAAAGAATGCAGAGAAAATAAAAACAACTTTCATAGCAGGAACAACTCAATACATTAGATCAGGACACAAAGAATTTGAAGAGATGGAACGACTCATCTGTTTGGATAGAAGATCAAACAAAGAACAAGTTTGCTTACATAAAGCAAAAGCATTAGCAATATTTTATTACACAATAGTCGTAATAAAATACTTATGGATTTTATTACGATTATTTATTGTGTTTGGTAATGTTTTGGTTACAAATGTGTGTTCAATCTTGGGTGGGCGATACCTAACCCTATTTTTCCCATAGGGTTAGGTTTATATTGCACGAGGGTTTCTAGGAACACAACTATCATGCTATATGAGGATCACTGACTGTGTGTGTGTGTGTGTGTGTGTGTGTGTGTGTGTAGTATGTATGAAATGTTAGTATTTTCTATTAATTACTTTTAAATCTTATCATTATTATATATATATATAGTATCAGTGTAAATACACCATAGTTAACCCATAAATTTGAGCTACGTATGTAGCGTAGAGGGCATCGTTTTAATTGTATCTCATATTGTGGTTGCCCTCACGAGATAGCTGATATTGCATTACTTTAAATAAATAACGCTTCTCTAGAAGAGAGGCCTACTGTTATTTATTTTCAGCGGTACTACCACACCCTTTTGGCATCTCTCATATTGTGGATATAACTTTGCAACTGTGATGGTTTGTTATTACCTGGGTACCTGCCTGCCAACTGACGATGAAGCACAATAGCTTCGAAACGATCATCTGGGTGGTGGTACCGCTGAAAATAAATAACAGTAGTCCTCTCTACTAGAGAAGCGTTATTTATTTGAAGTAATGCAATAGCAGCTATCTCGTGAAGGCAACGACAATATGAGATACAATTAAAACGATGCCCTCTACGCTACATATGTAACTCAAGTTTATGGGTTAACTATGGTGTATTTACACAGATACTATATAGTTAATTATCAAAACCCATAAGGATTATGCCTAGTGCATTTCATTTTCAAAAAAAAAAAAAAAATATATATATATATATATATATATATTATAAGAAAGAAACAGTTTAAAATATTATTAATAATGGTTTATGGACCTGGGACACTGCTATGTGCAGAAAGTACCCAATGACCATAATGGCTACATAAGTTTGTAGTAGAGAAAGGCAACACACTAACGTTACGGGACTCGTAATTATGCAGAAAAAAAGGGATAACAGAAATTGTCATCATGGTGAACAAAGAAGGGAGCTAAGATAAAAAGTAGTAATAAGAATTACTTAATGCTGTTCGTCCTCTGACCTCAGCACCTTCATCCAGGGCTAGCCGCCGAAATCAAAGGAGGAAACAGCAATAAGTAGGTACAGCCTCTGTTTCTGACATGAAATATACACAGCACATGGTACACGAGAAAAGTAGGTAAAGTAAGTTGGGTTAAAATTTAAATCATAAGGCTTACATATATTTCATGGCTGACCCGACAGATATCTCCAAATAGGCCTACAAGGCTGGGACAATTCATGTTGAACAATTAGACTTCACACCAGCAGGTATTTAAATAAACAAATTTCAATACCGAAACTAAGACACTTTATTTACAATAAAATAAAATTTTATTTTATTGTAAATGAAGTGTTTTAGTTGCTGTATTGAAATTTGTTTATTTATTTAAATACCGGCTGGTGTGAAGTCTAATTGCTCAATATGACCCGACAGAATCTGGGAGTAAAGATTAAAAAGAAATTAATTATCCGATTTCTTACACTAGGGGTCGCCAGTTTAAACCATATATTTTAGCTCACATTCACTTAACTTTTTATTACTCCACTGCAGTACAGATCGCCACAACTTACACGACCCCAGTAAGTTATCCTATTTTCTTTCATCTTGTTTTATTTTTGCTGCTACACGTTACAATGACCATAGTCATTGTAACGTATAGCAGCAAGAATCTGGGACATACTACCGTAAGTTTCTTTCAGGCCAACAGCACGAAAAAGAGGAATTGATGGTAAATTATTTCCATTATGAAGCAATACTGCTTTCAGACTTAGCTTTGAAGCATCAATGAACAAATGCCAGAGGTATTGTGATCAATGTTCAGTTTGTGCATAAGACCAATGTCTTTGCAGACACATGTTGTTTTCCATTCCAAAACATCTTAAACTCTATATTTTGCTTACAGTATATTGTAATGTTTTTGAAAATGAAATGCACAAGGCATAATCCTTATGGGTTTAGGTAATTAACTATATAATATCAGTGTAGATACACCATAGTTTACCCATAAATTTGAACTATGTATGTAGGGTAAAAGGCATCGTTTTAATAGTATCTCATATTGTGAGTGCCTTCACAATGAGATAGCTGGTATTGCACTACTTCAAGTAAATAATGCTTCTCTAGTAGAGAAGACTACTGTTATTTATTTTCAGAGGATACCTCCACCCAGACAATCATTTCGAAGCTAGTGGGCTTCGTCATCAGTGGGTGGGCAGGTACCCTGGTAGTGCTACATGCCATCACAGTTGCAAAGTTATAACCACAATATGAGAGATGCACATAACACTTTGCAACTGTGATGGCATGTTGCACTACCAGGGTACCTGCCCACCCGCTGTTGATGAAGCCCACTAGCTTCGAAACGATTGTCTGGGTGGAGGTATCCTCTGAAAATAAATAACAGTACTCTTCTCTATTAGAGAAGCGTTATTTATTTGAAGTAGTGGAATACCAGCTATCTCGTTGTGAAGGCACCCACAATATGAGATATTATTAAAACAATGCCTTTTACAATAAACACGTAATTCAAATTTATGGGTTAACTATGGTGTATCTACACCGATATTATATAATTGTAATGTTTGAACCTTTGGCGAGTAAGTTCCACTGTTTGGATCCGAATAATTCAGCCTTCTCTTTGTGGTAGGCCCAAGTCTCTGATCAAGTCGCTTAATTCTTCTTGTTCAATGTAGTGTGGGGCCTTTTCTTTTTCTGGCTCATAGTCCAAATCATGTGAAGTACGTGGTTCTGCGACATCTTGTAAAACAATTTCTTTTGTACCTTCACTACTTCCAATACCCAGTGGCGGATTTCCGCACAGGCCGCACGCCTGGGGCCTTTTAAATAGAGGGGACCTCAAATCTCAGGTCTCAAAAAAATAAAAATGTTTCATTTTTAATTTTTACACTCATCTTTATTACCGTTACTGAATAAAACTATAATTTAATATGAGAAGTTAGTAAACTCTTATGCGAATATCCCTACATATTATATGAAATATCTATGCGAACTAAGTGAATCGGAAGTAGAATACGTATTATCATTAATGCTTAGTTGTGCCATTTTTTCATTTAAACATTAGTTAAAATATGTATGAAAGAATTGCGCAACCAAAATGATTAAAACCACAACATCAAATCTAGGCACATGCTATAGTAAAAACGTGCGCGTAGAATGCACACCGTAGTGGTACTGAAAATATTTAGGGGGGGGGCTCAAAATTGAATTGCACCTGGGGCCTCTCAAGTGCTAAATCTGCCACTGCCAATACCCCAAGATTTTGGTGGCACAGGTACTGGCAGTTCTTTACCATGTGGCACTGGCCTAATTGCTGATGAGATATTTGACGCAGTGCGTGCTCTTTTTGGAAATACTTTTTATTTTTGTCATGCAGAAATAGTCAACAGTCGTCAAAATGATTCGTGGGCTCACACCATAGGGATGGCACAGTGGAGTCCTGCTAATCCGAACGCATTTCGGTCAGCGGAGAGGAAATTTTTTAGTTCACAAAATATACGTTTTTTTGTATTTTCCAGTTAAATTTAAATGGTATTAATGGTACAAAAACATTTAGAATTCCACAAAAAAATTGTATTTTATTGTAGTACTGCACTAATACAAAATTAATAAATCAGTGTTTGACGTGGCCTATTAAAACTACAGATCTATACTTACACACCGAAATAGGAACAAAAGTCATTTTTCAGAAGTAACGAATTCTGTTAGTTTCTTTTGACGTAACAACGAAAATCGGCTAGAAGATACTATGTTTTGTCACCGCTTCATAAACATGTAGTCTGCCAGTGTAGCACTGGGATGTTCTAAGTAGTGTAAAGCGAGATCAAGGGCCGCTGCCACATCTGCATGCGACACAAGTTGTTCCACAGTACCACCGGGCTCGTCATCATTCTGCTTGGAGTCTTCTTGGGTGACAGCTGCCACGATGTCTTCATCCGACAGGTTTTCATGACCTGTTCCATCCGCTGCAATCCACTTTTTAATGTAAGATTCTATTGCTTCCTCGCACCCGGGAATTTCCTGTACGAGCTGAATTAATTGTTCTGTGTCATTGTTTTCGTCAGAAATATCAACAAAGCTGAGAGAGGGCCATAATTTCTTCCATAATATTTCTATGGACTGCTTGGCTACACCCTCCCATGACTCAGCAACCCAATATACAACATCTTTTAAGTTCACTTGTTTCATTTTCTCATGTAAAGAAAGCGAATTGGTGTTATCTTCTATCAAGGACCTAAGATATTTCTTTCTGTATGCAAGCTTGATAGACTGTAACACCCCCTGGTCCATGTGCTGTAATAACGGTGTTACATTAGGCGGTAAGAAAGCTGCGTTTATATCCCCTGATGTCAACTCGGAAACGTCTGGGTGGGACGGCGCATTGTCTATGAGGAGAATGGCACGAGGTGGCAAATCATTTTCATTGCTGAAACGTTCCACTGTTGGGACAAATTGATTATGAAACCACTCAATGAAAAGCTGTCCGTTCATCCAAGCTTTTTTTTGACTTTTGTAATGAACTGGAAGATTGTTAATGTTTGTATTTTTTAAAAGCTCTCGGCTTCGCTGATTTACCGATCATCATCAAAGGTAGCTTGTGATTTCCTGAAGCATTACTACAAGCTATCAACGTCACTCGCTCCTTATTCATTTTAAAACCCAGGCATGCACTTCTTGTTGTTGAGATGCTAGACTTTTTTGTGGGTAAAGCCTTAAAATTTAAATTTGTCTCATCAGCGTTATATATCTGCTGAGGTAAATAATGTGATACCAAATAATCGAACTCACCCAACTATTTCTCTGCTGCAGCATGATCAGCTGATAATTGCTCCCCGGTGATGATCGTTAGCTGGCGAATCCCATGGCGCTTCTTCCAGCGATCAAACCAACCGGTACTCGCACTAAATGATTCATCACCTTTCATTAGTTTGTTGAAATGAATGGCCTTTTCTCTAACAAGAGGTTCACCTAGGGATGTTCCCCTTTCTCTTTCCAGAGTGAACCACGTGAATAAGGCTTCATCAAGCTTGTCAAACATTGAGGGCCTTACTGTTTGTCGATTTTCAACTAATTTTTCTGAAGTAGAGGTACAAAACTGCTTGATCTTTGTGTGGTTTTTTTTCCAGTCAGTTATTGTGGTCTTGCCCACTCCAAACTATTGCCAATTTCGTTGCACTTTCACCTTTGTCTAGCCTTTTCAAAACTTCCAGCTTATCTTTCAACGTACATGTTGTGTGTTTCTGTTTCGTGGCCATTGTGGCAGCAGACTGAACTAAACTGAACTACAATAACGTAGAACGAAGATTTAAACAGTCACGTTTAATGCACAATGAGTCATAGCGTGGAGGGGGAAGGTTTGCTTCTGGTGTGTCACGCTCGCGCACAAACGCTAGTAGGCCTACTATACATTCATTCCTTAATAAACCAGACCTGTTTTGCTGCTTGCTTCTGCATTATTGCAGTTATTTGGCTAATCCGAACAGAGCTTGGTCCCAATTAGTTCGGACTAGCAGGACTCCAGTGTAATACAACAGATATGTGGAGCCCAATTTTTTTTCTTGGTCACCGATCTTGCAGCCAAAGTACAATGAATATACAACTTTTGTGACATTGTATATTTCCTTCCTCTGAGTTTTTGGGGTTAAGTATCCATAAACATAGCAGAAGTTGTCTGGGTGATTGATGAAGTTCTGTGCTTTGTCTTCTCCATTTTAACAATGCATTAACCTAAAAACAGTAAAAGCAATTGGTAAATTTGAACAGAAGGTGAATTCTTGTAGCGTAGTTTATCATACACTATATATTGAATGGTGTAATAAAAATACTGACTTGTCTGGAAAAGTGCATCAAAATATACTATATTGCAATAACAGTAATGGTGTACTTGCTTAACTTTTAGCCCAATAAAAAAAAAAACCAACCACAAGTTTAAAAATTGTATTTCAAACAGTAATGATATCTTTGTACAGAATCTAATTATTTATATATATATCTTAAAACTGAGATGTGATAGGAAATTTTTATGATTGATTTTAAATTCTATACATAAAACTTGACCAGAAACAACCATTGATTTGCTGGAGGTAAAAATCATGTTGGCTAGTGTAATAGTTAATTTTCAACATTTATAAGGATTTCTTCCTGATTTGGGAGTGATTACACATACAGTGCTTTGTCTTCTCCATTTTAACTAGATTAGTGCTAAATTATATCAATGAGACTAAATAAAAGGAAAATTATAGGATAATAATATCATCTGCACACAGATTTCAAAACAGGTTCACAACAGCCAGTGAAGTTTGTGAGCTGTCAATAATTGCAGATTGCCCACTATTAACAGAGATGAGGGATCTCATATTTCCTTATCTCCAGATTTGTTTTAAATTAATGTTGACTTGAAGCCTAAATCCATTTTTTTTATGCAAAAGTAATGGGACAGCAAATTACGTATTGCCTTTTCATGATTATTGTACTAATGTATTACTTTAGCAATATGCTGTAAGATTTTAGTAACTAAAACAGGAGTGAGTGTACTGCATTAAAGGTATCCAAAGATAGCTAAGGAGAATTTCTATTTTCATCCAATGTTGAAGAGTATAGTCAGCCAATGATATATAGTACAGGTATGTATATCAGTCAGAAAATCAAAAAACTAGATGGCTTATTTCCTATCCCAGGTTTGCCAGATAAATTGACACCTGCATTACATGACAGAAGATTATTATCCAGATACTGCATTCTGAATAAAACATGTATTTTATTTCAAGGAAATTGAAGATGTTCTATGTTGATTATGTAGGAGAAGGGATATTATAGCCTTTACTTTTATTCCTAAAAAAAGTAAAAAATATTCTGTGCATTTTGTATCTGTTTATTTTTTCTCTTTTTTTATTTTATTTTTTTTAAAATTTAGTAGTAGTAGTTAGTGGTAATAAATGGACACTGCTCTATGTGGACTAATGTTATTAGTGGAGTCCCCAGGGTATAGATGGGCCCATTGTTGTTTTGTGTATTTATCAATGAATATCAGGCTTAATGTCCAAGTTTGCAGATGATATAACAGTTGGCAGAGTTGTTAATGACAGTACACTACTGCAATAGGATCTAGAAAAGTTAGGCAGATGGGCTGAGCAGTGGCAACTGAAGTTTAACATTGACAAATGCAAAGTACTGAATATGGGTAGCAGTAACCCAAGAGAAACGTACCAACTGTGTGGTACTACATTCAGGGAGGTGGAGAATGAAAAAGACCTGGGGAAATTGTGCACTCAGATATGAAGTTCTTTGAGCAGTGCAGACAGGCTGCCAGAGCAGGTCATGGAGTTTTGTCAATGATATAGAGGAATTTTGCTCGCAGAGACAAGGTGATTATTCCTTTGTATAAGGCAATGGTCAGGTCACACCTTGAGTATTGTATACAGGTCTGGAGGAAGGATGTAGAGTTGCTAGAATGAGTACAGACAAGGGCAGCAAGATTGGTGAGAGGAACAAAGGGGTGCACTTACAAAAGAAAGGATTAAGTTCTGCAAGTTGCAGCATCTGGAGATCAGGCACCTGTGAGGCGATCTGATTGAGGTGTATAAGGTCTTGAATGGTTTGAGCAGGCTCAATGCTGACACGATACTTTCGCTTGCTCAGATTAAGAACCTGAGGTGGCATGGCATAGATTCAAATTGAGGAAAGACAGTTGTAGAATAGATGTGCAGAAGTTTGCCTTTAGCCAGCAGGTAGTTAATAGCTTTAATAAATTTAAGGCTGAACTAGACAAACATTTGGAGTGACCAGATGGATGAAATGGGAAGAGGCTTTCTTTTTTTTTTTTTTTTGGCTGATGCTGTATAAGCTTGCATCATATGCCTCAACTAATGCTAATATAGGGATCATCTCAGAACACTTGTGCCTAACATGAAATCACCGACTCCTGAAAAACTATCAACATAGTTCTTCCTCAAGCACTTGCCATACTGGGAATCCTTCCTATAACTTTAATCATATCAACTACATTAAACCCTGTGCATTTGAAACAAAATTAATGAAACTTTTAAAATTATGTGAAAAAAACATCTTTCATTAGAGAATTAGTTAACGTCCTAATAAATCAGACTTTTTGAACACTGCATATAAAAATAACATTAACTTTTTATCATTTCTTTCAGCCATAACCTCAAAAATTTGCAGAATAGTTGTGCAGTATTTTATTTTGGTTTCCTTTTCATTGTAGGCTGCATTAAGGAAGCTAGCAGCTGCAAGAGGAATAGAAGAGTTCAAGAAATTAGATGCTTGTGAACTAGTTGAACCAAAACTGTGGGACTCTTTTTTAATATATTCATCAAAACAGGAGAGTTACGTTTAAAAAATAAATAATTTAATGGAAATAATTTATGCTTTCTATCTATAACTGAGTGCAACATAGTTCTAGATAAGTACCATTAATTTAGTAATAAAGGATTAAAAGATTTTTTATGCACGCACACACACTCCCTTCCTCTTTCATATTATTCTGTTTTAGAATGCAGGATTTATGTCCATTTTGTTTTTGTCAAAACTAAGAAGACTCTTCAAATATATTACTCTTGTATTATAGAGCTTCTAAGTTACTTTAGATTGTATTTAAAAAAAAAAAAAAAAAATTCTGCAAATAAAGTATACCATAATGTATTTGAAATGCAGCATATCTCATGAGTGTAGACCTGACAACCCAGTGGTAGTATAAATTGTAATATGAGCACCACAAGATTTACTTGTCAACTTCAGATACGTTCTATTTATCAACTGAATCCAAGTTCTGCATTTAAACACTTTTTTTGCTCAGTAAAACATTCACTTTTGGTAATACTTATCCTTAATACACTAAACATTTTATGAAAATGTCAGTAACTCCTGTCATGCCATTAGTTTTTACATGATGAATAAAAAATAGTTTGTCATTCAGAGATCTTTCTAATCTTCAAATGTGTCATTACACCTGAATAGGTGTAATGAGACATCTGAACAGTAGAAAGACTGCTGGGTAGATTTTTATATTGTCATGAGGCAATAAAAATATCCAGTGAACTAAATAAAGAGAAAATATAAAAAAAAGAGAGAAAAATCAAGTTTTCTTTGCAATGTTTTCTACATTATTCTGAGATTTAATAATAAGCAAATTAGCACTATAAAGAGGACCTCTACTTAACTGGGATGGAGTAAGCATCAATTGAAGGTTTCTGGATAGTTATTTATATTTAAAATAAATGCAGTGCAAAATCATGACTGGACAGTAAAAACAATTTATCAATTAAACTGCTAGTGCTTGTGGTGCAGCACCAAAAAAATGTTTGTGCAAAATGTGTTGGTTCAAGGTTAATGACTAACTTTCTCTATCTGCATAAAAATAGATAGTTTTACTAGAGCTGTTTTTGAAATTAAATTTTATAATCTTTCACAGAGAAATTGTTGGGAAATTCCTGAGGTATAGTATGAACATCCTGTAACTAAGGTGTATGCTACACCTTAGTGTTATTTCAAAAAAAAAAATAAATAATAAATAAATAAATAAAAAGATAAAATAAATATACTGTGTGTGTATATATATATATATATATATATATATATATATATATATATATATATATATATATATATATATATATATAGAGGAAAAGCCCAGCTGTCTGGCATTCACCCACCTGGAAAGCTCATGCAACTGGTACATTTTAAAAATCACAGTTGCAATTAAAAAAAAAAAAAAAAGTATCAAATGTCCTTTGAGAACATGATTTGATTATCATTTTTTCATGATTTTTTTTAATACTGAATTTGTGTTATCACACAATACTATAATGCAAAAATTTTGCAGTGCACATGCATACACTTACACCAAAATTTGTTATGTGCAGTAGACTGCAGTAAACATTTAACATGTAAAGACAATTGGTATTAGAATATGAAATGCACAAGGCATAATTTCTTATGGGTTTAGGTAATTAACTATATAATATCAGTGTAGATACACCATAGTTTACCCATAAATTTGAACTATGTATGTAGGGTAAAAGGCATCGTTTTAATAGTATCTCATATTGTGGGTGCCTTCACAAGATAGCTGGTATTGCACTACTTCAAGTAAATAACGCTTCTCTAGTAGAGAAGACTACTGTTATTTATTTTCAGTGTATACCACTACCTAGACGATAGTTTCGAAGCTAGTTGGCTTCATCATCAGTGAGTGGGCAGGTACCCTGGTAATGCAGCATGCCATCAGTTGCGAAGTTATTTACACAATGAGAGATGCCAAATGGTGTATAAATAATAATGTATTATTATTTAGATGCATTAGAAGATGCATTTCATCTTCTAATACATTATTTTTTATACACCATTTGGCATCTCTCATATTGTGGAAATAACTTCAACTGTGATGGCATGCATTACCAAGGTATCTGCCCACTCACTGATGATGAAGCCAACTAGCTTCGATAAGTATGTGCAAAGTTATGTTAGAAATATTAAATCAATAATATGACCTTCTTTATAAAAACAAGATGTGGAATGCTAATTTGTAGTCAAAGTGATTCCAAATTGGGGGGGGGGGGGTTATAAAATCAATTAAATTATAGGGATATCAGTTCTATTTATTGAAAGAAGCTTGGTCTTTCTTTGTGTCACAAAAGAAGAAATAAGCTTTAGAATTTTGTTAAGCCATGGCTAGATATCATATAACTATAGTAATATGTTTATCATAGCTCTTATGGATGGACAACAAAGTTTCCAGTGTATTCTTTATCCTAAGTATTTTTATTTTATTTATTTTTATTTAAATTCTCTCGCTGACAATGACTTTTACAGTAGTCGTTAAAATTAAGCTAACAGTTACCATTGTTAATCTGGTAGATCCAGATTCAAAGGTAAAGTTTTCACCTTTGTTTTAAATTAATATGCTTCTACAGGAATCATATTAATTTAAACAGATTCTTTATGATGCCTCTCTTGTATGACAAAGTTGGAATGATTGCAATCTTTGCAGAAGTTTCCTTTTTCAATGCTTATCAGTTTTATATTATATAAAAGTACACATTTCTCTGAAAAATGCAACTCTGTGATACAAGCAACAAAATATCAACAAGCAAGATATAACTTAATTCTGGAACAGAAAATATGAACTATTACTGCTAGCAATTTTATTTTTTATTGATTAATGGAACTCTTTGTGAAATGTTTTTTTTTTTTTTTAAGTTATGAGAATATCATTAAAAGATCAGGATCTGTTGCATATTTACATTGAGCCTAGGTAATGTAAATTGTAGGTTTTTGTACATATATATAAAATACTGGAGGAAGGATGATATGGAGAGAAAGACAACTAAATAAAATATATTTAATAATATGTATGTGTATGCATGATTTCTTTCTAAATGACAATTCTTTTAATGGCATGAACCAGCCTTAGTACTCAAAATAATTAATAGGATGTTGGACTGTTCACAAATCAGCAACAATGCAATTCAGGCCAAGTGGCATTTGTAATTGCATGTAGGATGGAAAGTGGGTGCTTTCTAATGGTTATTTCTCATAACCATTAGAAAGCATCCATTTGGGGGAAGGGAGAGATTCTACAACAATCCATTAACTATCTTATTGATGATGAAAGATTCAATCTCAGACCTTTTCACATACAAGATGAAATCAAAATTAAGCCACAAAGGAGTTAGTTTTGATACAGTATCCAAAAAATTAATAATTATAGTATTTGAAGTTCAATCATCTGGAAAAAAAAAAAATTCAGAGGCCTTGAGAAAATGACTGCAGTATTCAGACGGGTAATATCCTTTTGTTGGATGAAAAATATCCTTAGCATTAAGAACAAAATAAACAGAAAGACTTCATTATCCACAGAGCTCACAGCTCTGTGGATAATGATAAAATAGAATTAGGTAGCCATCCTGCATCAGTAATACTTTTGTGGAGAATCTACTGTGACAATCCCACGGAGTTGCATTTTTGAGATAGTTGTTCAGTCAAGTGCAACTGCAACGAGATTCTGAAGCAATTAATGAAACTCTTGAATAAAGTGACATTTGATAGGCAGCAATAGGTGCTTTGCCTTGAGTGCTAGCAGTATTCTGCTGCTGCCACTCAAAGCAAAGCTCAATTTAGCAATGACTCACAAATACCATTCCTGGGTTTATCAAGGCCTAATATTAGCTTTGTGGAAGCCTGGATTTCAGCCAACCAGATAAAAATGTGAGCAGAGTAAGGGTGCATAATGTATTGCAGATAATAATCCAATATGAAGTCTAAAGTGGCATCCAAGGAAAACAGTGGCCAACTTCTCTAGATGTTTTTTTTTGCAGTAAATACTGGCATATTTAGGTTATATATACCATATGCCATGCATGAGCTCAATGACACTGTTTAAAGTGATGTTTAAATGACACTGTTTAAAGTATTTAAAAGTAACAAACTAGCAATGAAAGATGGCAACAAGACAGGCTACTTAAACAAGTCCTATATAAGTAAACACTGCCTGTTAGATTTAAATGCAGATGGGGAAAAATTTTATTTCTGAGTTAAAACGAAGTTGGATTACTATAAATAGTACTGAGCTTTTAACTAACACTGTTCAACAAAAAAATTCTTTGAATTTGTTTCCTTTCTTAAAATAGGCAAACTTTAATTTTGAGTCGAGAAAAACGAATGACTTCAGAAATTTTTTTCTTAACTCTAGTTTTTGAGATACAGTACTTTCGCTATTGTAAGAATATAGTAATTTCAGTAGCAGTCAGAGCGAAAAGTAATACTAAAACAATCTTGTATTTACATTTTCTTGATACAACATAAATCACAGTTGTTTTTAATTAAAACGTAAAAAAAAAACAAGAACACAAGAAAACTGCACAGGAACCGAAGTACTTTCTCAAAATGTGGCCTATTTGTGACAGCATCTTTTTGCTTGTTGTTTGTATTCCACTTCTGGGGTATCTCTTGTTACTGTCCAACAGAAGTCAGCAAGCATAGAAGTGTTCCACTTACCTGATATCTTCTTTCCATTGCTGAAATTCTTGGTGCACCACAATTGTCAGGGAATAAGTCCAGATGAGAGTCAAGAAAGTGGATTTTCAGTGACATGTTGCAGCCTAATTGATGATACTTTTCTAGAAGGTTGTTCAGTCTCAACAGTTTCCAGCTCTTTGGTTTTCCAGGAAGTCATGCACAACACTTTTAAAGGCTTCCCAAGCTGCATTCTCATTACCCTAGAGGACTTGCTCAAAGTTTTCATTCTTTAAAAATTCACAAATTTTCAGACCAAGAAAGATTCCTTCCTTAACCTTAGCATCACTCAACAGTGGAAATTGTCCTCTCAGGTACTTGAAAGCATCTCCATCCTGGTTCATCCCCTTAAAGTTCTTCATGCATCCTAGTTTGATGTGTAAAGGGGGCAGAAGAATTTTGCTTTGATCAACATGATTGTGATGGACATTTTTTCCCCTGGGGCACAGATTTTCCCTTAGAGGCCAGACATTTCTATTGTAATGTGAGGACCTAGCTCAACTATCCCAACTGCATGCCCAGCAGTACTGCACTCACCTTCAGGTCTCCACAGATCTGCCATTGGTGGTCTTTGTACTTCATTGCTTCCAAAATTAATTTCTTATTCTCATGTCCCCTTCATGCGGATATCATCATATGTACACTCATCTGGTGTGTTTCCTGGCGCAACAATGCAATTTAGCTATTTTCGACCTATTTAGCCTTCCCTGCTGAGATTCAGCAGGAAAGTTTACCATCCCTAGCCCCGTGGAGGCAGGTCGCTACTACCCTTTAATTTTTTTTTTTTTTAAAGCTATTTACACAATTTTTATTAAGATCTGATTTGCTCTGATCAGAACCAAATCAAAAACTCAAATCAATTTAGAAGTCATCTAAAAATTTGCAACATTAAAAACATCTATATATATATTTATATATACAACTTATGTATATTTATATACACACCTAAATGCACCATATATACATTATATATACACTATATGTACCATATTTACACCAATTATTATACACACAAAACTGTACATTTGCAATGACAAGTAGTTGCTACACAAAACTAACTTCTGCTAACATGCGGGAAAACTCTTTATTTACAGTAGTGCTCCAAGCACTACTTACTTATATACAACTGTACAATTTATACAAGCTTAAACTGAGACAGAGAACTACAAAAAGCAGCACACATCGGGGGAGACCGAGAGTCAAATTGAACCCAACACTGTCTGTTGAGTAGCAGGAGAACTGACCAACAGAGAATTGTACCAGAGTAAGTGCCTGTGGAGCTGTTCCATAAGCAACTTTGCTTTTAATCACCTCAAGGTAACTTTTGTAGATAGGGCATTCCCTACTATGCACTGAGTGGTCAGTAGTACCTCCGCACTTCAAGCAGTATGCACAGGTAGGCTGAGCTTTTTAGGGCAGTCCTTCTGAAAGTGTCCCTCACCAGCACAGTGGCCACAAACAGCTTTGGCTTTACAGCTTCTTTCCCAAAGACAAAGCACTTAAAACACTTAACCGTAAGAAAGATGTCTCGCACCTTGTATGACGACCAATGTAAAAACACTCTGCCGTTCTCGATCAGAATGTTCCGCAACTCCGTGGGAACCTCAACGATCCAGTTTTTGGTATCTTTATTTGTAACTTTTGCAATAGACTGGATAACAACACTTGCTTGGAATTGAGTTCTATCTATCCCTCGAGAACTGAAGTTCCGCTCGAACATCTCAGACAGGAAATCAGCTTTTTCGACATCTGGGTCGACGTCATAAATAATTAGGCGCTTGCCTAACTTCTTAGGGACTTCAGTTTTCATTCCCTTCGCCTTAATTGTTTCACTGTTTAAAATCTTTTGTGCATCTTCTTTACTGGCTACTTCCAGCACAACTCCTGTGTCCTTAATAGTTCTCAGACGACAAACATTGACATTCTTTAGAACAGGCTTTACAATCTGTAAAACAACTTGTTTCACATCTTCACTGGTCTTAAGAGAATCTGTATCAGCCTTTATTAATACGGCGTGCTCTTCCTTCTTTTTTGGTGGTAAGCTCATCTGGCTACGCACGACATCCATGGATGAAGTAGGCGCAACGTTGACTGAGGACTGACTCATCTTCAACATGGTTCTCGGCACTTCTATTGCCTTGGCTTCCAGTTGGTCCCACATATTGAGGATTTTGTACATCACCGCTCTGTTAACTTTGTTCGAGTCATTGAGCATATAATCATGGAGCTGCTGACGCACTACCTTCAATTCCTTGAAGTTTTCCTGTGAGTCTCCGTCCTCATCGGAGGAGTCCTCTCTGAGCCGCTTTTCAGCAGTTTTCTGTACTGACTCAATAACTGACGAGTCATTAGAAGAGTCTTCCATTAAGCATGCATAGTCAACTCCATCTCCTCATTGGTCAATCTAGTCAGGCTTAGCTTAGCCCGTGGCTGAGCTGCAGTCAGTTCTTTTGACATGATCCAACACAACAATAAATAACAGTTTATGGTAACACAATGTTCGTTTCCAAAGAGTCCCACACTACACAATCTATTTAGACTAACGAAGTCCGTTAGTCAAGGCCTATTTAGCTGACCAGGACTCTCCTGGCCGCCCACCCCGGACTGCGTGGAAGTAAGGCCTACCAGTTAGCAGTAGTCACTGCACAGTAAACAAGAAGTCTCTTGTGGAAGTACTAAGATCACTATAATAAACGCTAGATCAAAGCAATAGATCAAAGCAATAAGAACACCCAGACCGCCAAAACGGTACCGGGGCCCAACATGTGTATATGTAATGGGTGGCACCTAGAACATCTGTTCAACTCCGCCTCGTGTCTCTGCGAAGAATAGTATCACTACAAATGGGTCAGATATGTGTGTGACGTAGGTTTGTGTGTATTGTGTGTGTGTGTGTGTTCTGTTGTTATGTTCTGGCCACTTGGCTACCCAGAAGCATCAGTCACCTGGACAGATGATTCTGGCTACTCGTTCACACTACGGGAAGGTGGGCCAGTTCCAGTAGAGCACATAACGAGCACACTCAAAAGAGACTCTGACCCACCTGATGTTGCCAAAAGGTGGGCCAGACTCCTGCGGGGGCCCATTCCAGAGGAAAAGGGAGCGAGAGAGAAAAGAAAAAATAAATAAATAAATAAATAAAATAAAATAATAATAATAATAAATAAAAAAATAATAGTAATAAAAATAAAAAAAAAGAAACTAATATTAATGATAATAATAAAGTAAACAACCCGTGGTGCTGGTAAAAAAAAAAAAAAAAAAACAAACACATTATGATAAAAAAAATTAAAAAAAATAATAAATAAAAGAATAAAATAAAATAAACTAATAGTAAAAAAAAAAAAAAAAACCCACAGACTGGCGCTGGTGAGGGGAAAAAAAAAAAAAAAAAAAAAGGTAGTCTTCAATAAATACTCTTGTATCCAGAATAATTCAGAATGTGGAACTGATGACCTTTAGGATCAGTGCAATGACAATTCATGCAGACATGAACAATTGAAGAAAATAAATCAGAGAGGCAAACTATTGTCCCACTTACACAGTTGGATTTGGTGGATTGTTCTGGTGCGATAATCTAGCGTTGATTCTTTTTCTGTGAGCAGACACCTCGGAGGCAAAGTTCTGAAGAGCTGAGAGATGATTCTTATTATGCAGAAGCGTTTCCTCTTTCCCCGGAGTGTCAGTTCTGGAACGTCAGTTCGGAGCTTCACCCTAAGATCGTCGTAGATTGCACAGTTAAAGAGCAGGTGACTTCAATCTTCTGTATACCCGCAGCTGCAGAGATCGGTGTGATGCAAGCGAAACTGAAAGAGTTTTCGATTGAGAGAGCCATGTCCTGTTATCAGAAAGGAAGTTTGCATAGTTAAAGAGCACCAGGTTTTAACCGATTTAGAGAGTAAGAAGGTCACATCAGGCAGGAATTTTCTTGTCATCACTCCAAGTGCAGTGGTATCCCATCTGGTCTGCCAGATGCTAATTAGCTCGTTAAACCATGATTTCTCATGTTAAACTGGATTTCTCTTTTTTAGGATCTTCATTTAAATTTAGCCAGATACCAAGTAATTTTGAAGGTATTTGTTTTTTGTGTCGAAAGCAGATGCCACGATAGATGACAAATAGATCCAATGGGAGGGACCCCGCAATAACTTGCACTGCAGCGGTGGAAACTGTTCTACAGACTCTGAGAATAGAGAGGAGCATGCTCCGCTGGATGGAATTCAGTTTTAACCTCATTTTGGAATTAGTGGCCCGATTCCTTCCTTAACCACCAAGCAGCTCCTGCTGCATAGGTGACTATGGGCAGGAAAACAGCATTATAGTAAAGAAAGAGTGACTTCCTAGAGAGCTGGAAATTCATGTGGACAGCATGGCCTAGAGGAATTGAAGGAAGAGCATTGCCATTGTGGAGCAAAACAGCTTTTAAACTTAGCTTTGATGAATCTATGAATAGCCCCCAGTCCTGTGAGTTGTGCTCCACATTCAAAGCTGTCATCAAACCATTGACATCATAGCAGGCAAGGTTGTTTTCACTTTTAAAATATGGAGTCAACACATTCTGCCTGTTCCTGTACATGGACACCTTGACACTTGGTTGCAGAAGATTTCACTGTTGGAGCCTTGATCCAACAGTGGAATCAAGGATAAAAATCAAAAGATAAAAGCTCTGATTTATCTTTTGATAGATGTAGGTCTCGAATTAGATCACTTAGTTCACCTTAAGTAAATCACAAGAGGGGCTATATCATGGAACCAAGAGCTAACTAAGAGTTTTAAATGTTATATTATTCATTTTTCTCATGCTGAAATTAAGAATTGACTATTTTCAAGCCAGAAACATTTTTGGTGTTGACCAGTGTAATTCAAAGCATAAACTCATTTTTAAATACAGAGTAAATTTTAAATCAACTTTGTTATCCCTCTTAGACAGCTAGCTTTAAATGTAATTAACTACCATGAATAAAGGAATGGTTGGGTGGACAAAGACAGAGTGGTTATCAATGGGCATTGCTCTTTTGCTACTGCAACAAGATCTAATTAGGCAGATGGGCTGAGAAATAGCAATTGAAGTTTAACAGTGAGAAATGCAAAGTACTGCATATGGGTAGCAGAAACCTCAGAATAACATACCACGTGGTATCACACCTAGGGGTAGCAGAAAATGAAGACTGGGTTAACTGTGTAGTCATATATGAAATTCTCTGAACAGTGCAGGTGGACTGCTAGAACAGTTCATGGAGTTTTGTCAATGATATAGAGGAATTTTTCCAGCAGGGATAAGGAGAGAGGATTATACAATGGTTAGGCCACATATTGAGTACTGCATATAGGTCTGGAAGCCTCATTTTAGGAACTGTGTGGATCTGTTGGAATGAGTGTAGAGAAGAGTGACAAAATTAGTGTGAGGAACAAAAGGGTGCTCTTACCAGAAAAGGCTTCACTTCTGCAAACTGCAGTGACTGGAGACTAGGCACCTGCAAGGAGACCTGATTGAGGTGCTTAAGGCTTTGAATGGATTGAGTAAGCTCAATACCACTGGAAATCTTCCTCTGCCCAGATTACACGTATGAGTAAGGATGATTGGAAGACAAATGTGTGGAACTTTGCCTTCAGCTAGTGAGTAGTTGATTGTTGGAATAAACTTCCATTTGTTGAAGAGATGGGTAATTTGAATAAATTCAAGGACATGTCTATTAAAATTGTCAGGGGATGGACGGGTGATAGAGGGTGTGTGTGTGTGTGTGTGTGTGTGTGTGTGTGTGTGTGTGTGTTGATGCTGTATAAGCTTGCTTTTTTGTATCATTTGCATCACTCATTTACATCATTTTTGTATCACTCATTCACTTACACAGCATATTGTCAAATAATCTTAAACTTACTGAAAGAAATCACATTTTATTAAATTATATGCTATTTTAGTTCAAAATTATGGTTAATATCAAATTACATTTCTAGTTGAGACCTTCTGAATGACATGACTTTGACAATGATTCACAGATGTCAAGTAACAACGATTCCAATAAATCTTTTCCAGTTCTAAAGCTGACATTTTTTAAATGGCTGTTTCAAGTGGTAAATAATTATTAAAGTGAAACAGGAAAAGTTCAGCAGGTTTAAATTACTGTTTATTCATTCAAGCTTCTTTAAGAAACTTTAACAGAAATGCATAAGCTGAAATATATTCCTGCATCTAAAACACATAGGAAAAATTACTGCTGCAAGTTGCAGTACAAATTAAGCACTGTGGTAACCAAATCATGGAAATTCTCTTTTGAACAAAAAGAAAAAAAAAGTTTACTTCATTATTAACATTGAGAAATATATAAATACCCTAAATTTACCCACACATTTTATTCTAAAATTCCCACAAATAAACAATATTAAATCCAGTTATAGTTCATGGTCAGTCTCTTACATTAAAGAAACACTTATGATACATATAAAATTGTATGGTACAAAAGGAATAATATGATCTTGTTTGAATAAGACAATGCTATCCAATGTGCAAAATAACACAACTGAAACCCTCAGTAATGAAGTGCCCAGATCACTATAAGAAACTTCTTATAAAGAATCTACTGAATTTTACGAACATCAGAGGAAGCATGCATTTATTTTGTATATTTGTTTGTTAAATCATATCTTTTCAAAAAAAGATTTCGTGTTTACTTAATCACATGCAGAGCTTTCAAAATTTTAATTGTAGACCAGAAGGGGGTGTAGGGATTACTGTATCTACTACCATAATTAAAACAATTGTTAGGGAAGAACTATAGTAATAATCTTAATGGCCTTGTTTAGTATTGCCTTCTACCACTGGTAAAAATTAGAAAATGCAATTTCTGATGTTTACACTGTAAACATCAGGAATATTTTTATAGTCTGCTGCAGATTTGTGTGAAATGAGAAAGTCAGATAAAATTTTGTTTCAATAATTTACACATTTACCAGAAATGACCAGTGATTTATTCTTTGGTAGGGTGCACTTCAAGTGTACAGATTTTAATAGCCACTCATGTGTTTAACTGATTAACAGGCGCCCATAACACATGATAAATTGACCGACAGATGGCTGTACAAACTATAAAATCATGTTACAATGAATGATAGGGTGATTAAGACCAATGAGTGTTTAGCAAAAAAAAACAGGTTGCTTAAAATCCGTGAAGACTTGTTGAATAAAGGGGCAGTCGGCATCTGACTCAAGCAAACCTATCTGCTGGTTAGCATGCCTATTTGCTTAACATACCTATGTGCT